>NC_056744.1:1067933430-1067949858 GCF_019279795.1 Protopterus annectens | reverse complement strand
ATTCCAGTTGTTAACGTCAGGTACAGGCATATTGTGTGTGGGAATTACTCAGGCCTCTACAACAATACCCTACAGCCACTACAATTTGTGAGTCCATGTGCTATGGCAGAACCACTCACCACAGCCACAAGGGGGAATACATATTGCACCTGACCATCTGCAACATGGGTACTCACTGCTCCACACCAGAGGTAGACCACCATTGTTGATATCTGACCATACCCACCTTTCCCTGGACATCCATATCCCATCCCCACCCCCAGGCAAGGTTGTCACTGCAAACAAACTGTATTTATCACAAGCAGACTTTACGCTTGTGAAGACTGGGGGTGGAAGACTTCAAAGGACCCATGCTGGGGGAGTATACAGGCCACTCTGCATAATCCTTGACAATTGCATTCTATGAGCATGTGGAAGGTTTGCATTGATCATGCTATTCTAAATATACCCATGACTGCTCCACAACAGGACACCTGTCAGGTGTACACCAGCCATATATGAGCTGTGTAACAGACAGAGTGAGCTAATACATTGCAGAGCAGTAGCCCACAGAGGGAGGACATCTCTGAACAGTACCGACACGACACTTCAATCCCACATAATCATCACGACACAGTGTTGACAGTGAAGTGTCAGATTTGCAGATAAGGCTCCACCTCAGTCTGTTATTGACAACCACTTGCCTGTTAGAGGTCCTCAGCAACCCTCTTCCAGCACACACCAACAACATGGATGTGGCTTAGCACATTCAAACCCTGGGATCTCCACTGTGTCCCTGCTTGACAGAGGCACAGCACACTAGCCTCACACGGTGCCTTATGTGACCTACTTTACAGTGGCACAGTAGCCTACTGTACTGGGAGGCGGTGACAACAAGCACACTCTGGCTAAGCTGTCAATTCCCTAGGGCAAACAGCCTAGTGTTGACCTCTACACCCATATGTTTAATTGTCAGATGCACATTATTTGTTGCTGATAGACTGTTTGCAGGTCTTTATTGCCATAGCATTCCCTGTTTGTAAGAACAATGTGTGTATCTGTGGAAGATGTTTGCATATGGAGGGATCCACTATATCACATATGTCTCTGTAGTCATTTAACTGTGTGCACTGGGCAGATTGCTGTAATGTGGTTGGTTCCTGGAATAACACTTACACATACCAGATATGTGTGGCCAACTGCTAAACTGAGATTTGGCTAAGTGTGTGAGCATGCCAGTTCAGCCTTCCCATGGCATGTTGCCTTCGACATATGTCTCATTTATCAAAGTGTCGAGCATGCCCAGTGTGTGCTTTCCATATGTTGAATTCTGCAGCCCACCACATTTGTGGATGAGTGTGAACTTCGCAACAATATCTCGATTATGGTTGTGTGTTGTGTGTCATGTTGTGTAGTTACTGTCCAACTGCTTTGTGTGTGAACACAACAGGGATTATACTGTGCCTGCAGGGTTTGCATGGGATACTTTGCATACAGTTGTCGACATCCTTTCATACTGACCTAACACTGTAGTACCATTATAGTGTACTGGTTCAGTACTTTCACTGTGGTGGACAGTATCCTGGGCTTTAGTCCTATCACTGCTTTACATTTCCATAGTGAGCGCAACAGCCTGGTTAGGTGCCAGTTGTGCACATCTGACCATGTTGCATTATGTTCAGATATGAACTACTTATACCAGGCTTGTTCAACATTGGTAGTGTATTCCACAACATAGGTGTACATTGGCAAACAGTAGCGATGTGCCCTAGGCCATTTCTAATGCTAGTCGGAGAGTGTGTTTGTCCTTCGACACACATTGTAAGTGGAGTTTGCCATGACATATGTGGTTAGTATACTGTGCCTCCATCTACCTGTGACATAACAGTGATACCCAGGGTAAACCTACCATCTTCCATCCACTCATCACGATTCCTCTTGAGGAGAATCGATGAGTGGCTCTATGGATAACCTGTACTGGGAGTTTACTCATGAGTGGGGTGGCTTCTGTGTTATGGATCATGCAGTACAGCTTGTCCTATGTATGTCAGTGCTGGGGTTCAGGTCTCTCATGTGCATAGCTCACTGCCATTCAGATTGTACAAGGTGCAGCATGTTCATTGATTCCAGCTTGGACATGGCTTTATACATCAGGCACAGCTTGCCTCTGGGTGGGCAGTATGGCAGTGTGTGGAGCTGCAGTTTGTTTAATCAGGCAACACATGCCATCTGTTCAAGCTCTTTGATACTCCTGGTGAGGTACTGTTGGGGACTTTACAGTTAATGGAGGTGTCTGCTGAGGTACATCCCACAGGGGCTATTGTAGTCAATTGTAATGCTGATGAAGGATGACTGCAGAGACACAATGACCTCCCCTTATCTAGATCTGACAACCTTCATGATTAGGTGGGTATATGGTATGTTTCTGTGAGCACTACAGCCACATGTTTGTCCAATGCAGGATATCTATCACCTTGTGTCCCCAGGTCTCTCATTACATGTTAGGTACGTAATGGGTTAACACCTATGTGGTAATTGGTGGGCACTTACTGTATATCCACGGGGTTGACTATACACTTTTCTGCAATTAGCTTGCTGACATGGCTATGGCACCAGTTGTCTGTTTCTATGTGGCCCTTTTGTGGGATGCTTGTGTCAGCTGGAGGGTCAGATATGGTGGGCAGTTTGTAGTCCTCTGCATACATGTTCAGACACAGTCCTTCCATGTTGGCCTGTATCTATGGGACATATATACTAAACGAGGGAGGTCCCAGGACCAAGCCTTGTGGGATGCCAGTTATATCTGGTTTGTAGTCTGCATGGCTGCAGCATGTCTGACCATGTCAGTCCAGTCCTTGGTCTGGTTTGAAACCCCTCTACTGACATAGGGGTTTATATTTAAGCTGGTGAGCATATCTATAATGAACACATAAGGTATTGTATGGAAGCATTTGCAAGGTCCAGCTACGCTGTGTGGACCACATTGTCCTCATCAATGACCTTAATGACTGTTTCAAATGAGTCAAACATGTTTAGGGCCAGGATCTGCACTTAAGAAAGCCACACTGGGTAGGGTCCAGTGTCAGTACATCCCCAATATCTTTATGTCTGCGGTACATGCTGATCCTTTCCATAGCTGTGCAGACCAAGCTTGTCAGGATTCTGGGGTGGTAGTTTGCAGTATCCATTCAGGCAATACCTTTGTTGAGAAGGACCACTGTTGTTGTACACTGCTCTTTGGGTACATATCCTGTGGTAAGGCTGACATTGAGCAGTAGAATGATTTGGCATTCCATTCTTCTTGGAGTCCATGTTGGACTCAGCCCAGACACCATCTCATACCATTGCTGCTGTGTGTTTTGCTTTGTAGATGCTGGCTGTTACCTCAGCATCTGCAATGTCAGGGGGCCAGCAGTCTGCTGGGATAGATATTTTGCATTCTGGGGGGGGGGGGGGTTTGCACTGCACCTGTCAGGTTGTATGTTGGCAATATGTATGTGTGTTTGGTATGTTGTTTGTAATATTTGTGTGATTCAGAGCATATCTGTGAATTCCCAACACGGTTCCTACCATCAGTTGAGTAAGCCTTGGGATTATCCTTAGTGTCCTGTACAATTTGTATCTTCATAGGTTCATAAGTTCATACTAGGCTATCCACCCTAGGGCATTTGTAAGCCTAGCCTGAGTGTGTGTGTCTTTCGCCGCCCCTTGCTATGTGAATATTATGTCCATTTATGATTTACTTTACTGTGCCTCTGTCTGGACGTGACACAGTGAAGACCCCCAGTATACATCTACGATCATCCATCCACTTGTAGAATTTCTGTTGAAGAGTGTCAGTGAGGGCTCTGCCTAACATGGAGTGGGATTCTGTTCGAGGTGTGGGAGCCTCTGGGTTATGTATCTGTCCTCCAGCACATCCTATTTCATTATGTGTTGAGGTTGACATCTCTCACTCTCACAGCTCAATGGCTTTGAGTTTCTAGGGTGGAGCATGTCCATTACTCCTGTGTTGGACATGGTCTTGTACAACAGACATACAATGCCTCTGTGTAGGCAGTATGTGCCTGCATTCAGCTGGGGTGTCTACAGCCAGGCAGCATATGACATATATTTGAGACCCTTTATCCTCTTGGTGAGGTACCTTTGAGGTCTTTCTAACTGCTGCAGGTGACAGGTAAGGTACATCCCAAATGAGGCATTGTACTAGATTATGGGTCTGATAAGAGAACAGTACAGGGGCACAATGACCTCTGTAGATGTAGATGTGAATCCTTTCAGGATATGGTGTCCAATATAGACAGTCTTCCTAGCCACATTGGCAATGTGAGTGTCACATAACAGGTTACTGTCCACTTGTGTCCCTAGGTCCCTGATTACTCCTTCCATACATAATGGTTTACCACCTATGTGGTAATTTGTGAGTACCTTGTCTGGTATTTGGTGGGGCATTCATACTGTCCAGTGTCTTCAGGACGCCTGGGTGAGGTTCCTGTGTGTGAGAGTGTGGTCTGTAGCATGCTACAGACAGTACAGCAGTTTTGCCTACGGTTAGGTGCACATGGGTGGTCTCCGATGCTTCGTGCATTGTCAGTTACCTGGACGTATGAGTGTCTGTGCTGAATATGGATACTCCCCCTCCTTTTATGTTTTGGTCCAGGTTTTGGGGCCATAACGCATGATATGAGGTATAACCTGGTAGTGCTGGTGTGCTGTCAGTAGGCTTGCAGCAGGTTTCTGTCACTGCACAGACATCGATGTTCTCCATACTGGGGAGGGCCTCAGGAGCATGCATATTGCAGTTTACATGTCTGGCATTGGTCAGCATTACCCTTATGTTTCTTACCACTTATGTTTTCTAGGGTGGTGGGTTAGTCTTTTCAGCCTTGCCTACGTAAGGCTCTATGGAGGTGGCAAAAGCCTTATCCAATATCCAGACGTCCAGGGGTAACATGTGCAAGCCATCCCTGGAACAGCAGCATGGCTTGTCAGGCATGACATCCCAAGCAGACAGACATTAGATCCTCTTGGAATGACAGCAGTAATTGTGCCACTTGTTAAAGCTGATCATTCTGTGTTTGTACTGTGGCATCATTCTTGGTGAGGGTGGGATGCTGCAAACAGTCAGTGTCATACCGGCCTGGAGTACATACTCAGAGAGCTCATCTATGTCTCTTTTCATGTAGTCCAGGGAGGTACATCTCAGGTCATTCACACCCGCATGGACAATGACTGCATCATATTTCTACTTGCTTTGGGGTGACCTGCGTACTTGTGTTATGTAGCGTATTGTAGCAGCCTACAGGCAGCTTACTGTACCCTTTCCCTTGTTCAGTCTGGTGAGCGGGACAGCAGTGTGTCTGACTATGGAGTCACCTATTACAACTGTATCAGGCATGTTGTTTCTCCTTCTGGCCTGTGACTGTTTGGCACACCAGCTTTGTGTACTATGTGTTGCATGTGCTATGTTTTGGAGGTTGTGGTTGCTTGGGGGTCTGCTTTGGAGGCCTCTGTTGGTGTGGTGTGTTTGTAATTAGGGCCTCCAGGAATGTTTTTCTGTGTTTATGTGTTTGGTTTGCAGTTGTGATAGGTCTATGTGGGACTGGGTTTGTGGTGTGTGTGGTTACCTTCTCCTCCTGACTAGTTTTGACAGTACTGAGTTGAGGGAGCTCAGCCTCCGTTTTCGATAAATGGTTGCATCTCTCACATATATTTGTATTTCTTGGGGGGTGTTGAGGGTTGTCTGTGTACTTGGGGCAGGTGTAACATTGCCTCAGGATTCACAGATTCAACTTGTTGTAGCTGGCCTTAGTGGATTGTATGTGTGGACATATTTTATTGCCATACTACTGATCAGTGATTACTTCCCTTTTTATGTTTGCTCTATCATGTAGTAGCTTCCTCATTCTCTTGCATGGTTTGGTAATGGCTGGAGTCCAGCATGCCAGATATCTGTGTGTATGGCATTGTGTCTTGTTGTTATTTGTAATTGCATAATCCAAG
Source organism: Protopterus annectens (assembly GCF_019279795.1). Classification (NCBI taxonomy): domain Eukaryota; kingdom Metazoa; phylum Chordata; order Ceratodontiformes; family Protopteridae; genus Protopterus; species Protopterus annectens. Next base: position 1,067,943,876 of record NC_056744.1, on the reverse strand, counting down.
CATTCCTGGCTGTGTTCATGGAATGCCTGTATAACAGGTTCTGAGGTGTGGCCCATATTTTGCACCTGCACAGGTCCTTTAATGGATTCCACATCAGTTTGGAGGGGTGCAACTTATGCTTTACACATGTTTTTCACTGTGTTTTTCTGGCCAGGGAATGTGGTCAGGATGTGTATATCCAGTGTGATTACTCTATGGCCTGGTCTTACCAGTCAGGGATACACTTCTCATCTTGCCATCCAGTACCCATGTTGCTGATTATCACATCCAGTATGTTTACCCCTCTTGTGGGAGTGGTACGTTGTTCCTGGGCATTATGGTTTATGGATTCTAGGAACTTTTCTCCTACAGTGTTGGAGCTAGTATAATGCTCCCAGTCTATGTCTGTGTATTTTCAGTCAACCAATATAATGTGATTTGGGGGGCTTGATATATTCATGTATTCCAACATAGGCCAGGTGCAGTTCCTGGTGTTAGGACGGTAGTCTGTAGCAGGCTATAAACTGGGAAATCAGTTTTAGCCACTGTTACTTGACCATGGCTAGTCCATGCTGCTTCTTGTTGTGGTACCAACATGGGGGTGTGGTTATCCTTGACAATTATTGCTAGTCACCCTCCTTTTGTAGCTTGTTCCATGTTTTGAGGCTGTACAGCACAGTATGAGGTGTAACCTGGTAGTGTTAGGGTGCTGTTGTGAGCCTTGACCCAGTTTTCTGTTACAGGACAGATATTAACATTCTCCATACTGGGTGAGTTTACACTGCATGCATCTTGCTGTTTAGACTTCTGGCATTGGGTAGCATTGCATCTAGGTTCTTATCCCATGTGGTACCTATGGAGGTGGGTTTGTGTTTTGAGCCTTACCTATTCAGGGCAGCTTTGTGGGTAATGACAGCCTTTGCCAGTATCCATGAGGCCTGGACTGATAGGTGCATGCCACCCTAGCAGGTGGAGCATCATGTCATGCTCAGCATGTCATCAAAGCTTCAGCACACATTGGATCCCCTTTGACTAACTGCAATACTTCAGCCAATTATTGCAATTGATCATCCCATCATCATATTGTGGCATTATGCTTGGTGAGGGTAGGATGTTAGTCAGGGTCCTCAAGTGTGCATATACTACATGGTGTTACGTTACTTAACACATGGCATTCATGCCTCAGGTGGTGCTGCAGGGCTGCCTCTGTCGGATGCACATATTACACTCCCTGTACATGTTTGAGAGCAGGTTATGTCATTTTAGGCATCCATGATATTATATGAGTGAGTCAGAGAGGGGTATCATTCCCAGGGTTCCTACTGAGCCAGTGTATGTGCTATGTGTTGCCTCTTTGTCAAGGCCAGGGCATACTGGGCATGCCTCCTTCTGCCTACTGGGGCAGGCTCAGGTTGTTCCTCCTCCGAGTCACGCTCTGCCTGTAATGGCCTTGGCAATGGTGGGGGGGCTGTATGGCCCGGCCCTATGCTGGTCCTGCTGCAGCTATTTTCGCAAGATCATATTATGTAGCATAGCACATACCATGACAATTTAGGTACATGTAGTTGGTGAGTACTGCAAGGCTCCACCAGATGTGTCCAGACACTGGAACCATGACTTGAGCAGGCCAAACACACGCTCTATTACATTATGTGTTTGTGCGTGTGCCTCATTATGACGTTCCTGTTCAGGTGTGTGTGCGTTTCTGATGGGTGTTATCAGCCATGGCTCCAGTGCATAACCTGCATCCCCCACTAGGTGTCCGTGTGGGATGTCCCCATTGGCAAATGTCTGGTACAGCTGCGTCAAATGCCAGATATGGGAATCATGTTAGCTCCCAGGGCAGCCAGCACACACATTCATTATTATGCCCTGGGCATCACACATGACCTGGCAGTTGATGGAGGGGAAGCCCTTTGTTTAATGTAGGCCCTACCCCGCTCACCGGCTGGTGCTTTGATGCGTATGTGCGTGCAGTCTATTGCACCCACTACCTCAGGGTATTCCTCTATTTGCTGGAAGAGACGCATATTGCTGGCCAATACCTCACGGGCATTAGGGAAATATACATGATCACCGACATGTGCTGACATGGCATCCAGAAACTGGTGCAGTAGCCTGGAGGCTGATGCCTGTGATATCCCCATCATATCACCAGTTGGTCTCTGGAAGGTATCTGTTGCTAGTATTCTTATGCCAACACATACCTTGGTTTCCACTGGGATGGGTTCCCCTCTGTTGGTTCTGTGTGTGAAGCGTGGCCTGCACAGCTCGACAATTTGCTGCAGGAGGTCTCTGTCCACTCTATAGCGCTCTACTATCTCCAGCTCATGTAACCCGTGGTAGGTGACCCTGGGCCTGTACACTCTTCTCCGTCTCCTCACTGTGGGTTGTCTGGCACCATCTGCATTGTCACCACCCTCAGCAAGTCGCCTATGTCTCCTTATGACAGCTATGGCAGCCCCTAGCATTTCTGCTCTGAGTTCAACTTTTTCAGTTTTCACTTCTAATAGCTTACTCCTGTCTTGCAGTGTCTCTTGAGAGAAACATCCTGTACTGCTGTTTGCAGAGTTTTAAGTGCTTGGCTGAGCTACTATTCTGCCTGTGTAATTGCCTGCTTCTAATTGTTTTCACCTGCTAGCTCCAGCAGTATTCCCTGCTAGCTTCCTACTAATTCTGTTGCTTCCTTTTTCCTTTCTGTTTCCTCAGGGGGGAGCAACGTGCATACCAGCAGAAACACGCTCACAGTGGCTTACACGTGCGTACACATGCTTACATGGTTCAGAATCTGCTTATCTGGGTTAAAACGCATGCACACCAGCACAAACAGTCTTACAAGTCTGCCAACAGGCTCCCACATGCTCAGTCTGCCTTGCGTGCACTAAGCAAACAGTCTTAGAAGCCTACCAACACGCTCCCACATGCTCAGTTTGCCTTACACGCATGCACACTGCCCTACCCGCGCCTCATGGTGTACACATGTGCGCATGCACGCCCAACAAGAAACTTTGGTGTAAGCAACAGTGTACACCTTCCATTTCTTGACTTTCCCATGCTTATCTTGTGGCACTCCTCTTTCCATGATATGTGTCTGACATCTGTCATGTAACACTGACCTCTAATGAACTGCATTTCTTTCTACCATTCCCCCCTGTGATGTCACCTATCTCCTACTCTATTCCTCCCCTTATGTATCTCTTACACTACTCAGAATGTGCTCATTTGCTATGTGACAGTGGAATTCAGTATCCTAACACTCATTTACATCAGATTGCCTACTAATGCTTAGTTACATCTCTTAGACTCAGCTTCCCCCCTTAGCAACCACTAAACGGTGGCCATGTTGTTTTTGGTCTGCTGGTCCCTGTATTGTAAATCCATGTATTGCATAAAACCCACATTTGTGGGTTTATAACCTTCATTTTTATGTGTTATACAACACAACCCATTTGCACGGGGCTGCGCTGGGTTGAAACATCGGCGATCGCCGAAAAAAAAAAAAATTTTTCATATTTGCATCGGGGTACCTTGCCAGTGGCCACATATTTGGCCATTGGCATGCTGCCTGCCACATATGCACCCTTTATTTGGAGCTGACATGGCTCCATTGTGAATTTTGCAGAAACATACTCAGTTGTCAACTGAGTACATTTCTGCAGCTAAAACGGCTCTTACACGGGATGTTTTCTGCTTCGTGGATCGCTACTCTACCTCATTTGCATGCCTTTCGGCTGCAAGTGAGATTTTTAACATATCCACGCCCAGTCTGTGTAAGAGACGTTTTAGCTGGTCTCTTACATGGAGTTTCGGGCTGTTCCTGGATCGCGAGGCTTGCATGGAGTCTTACACGTCTCTTACACTCCGTGCAAGCCTTCGTGAATCCTGCCCATTGTGTTTACTGTGACTTATAAAATCCAGTTTAAGACCTAGAACCTAAAGAATACTACTACTGTAAATGTAGTTTATGCTGAAGATTTGTCATTTAAACTTCTTTCATAACCACTATGGTTCCAGAGATAAGAACATTTGTTTGAAATGTAGGGACATAATTTGATTCTGTCCCATTGGAAGTTACAGTGCAAACTTCCTGAGCTCCATTGGAGGGAATGAGTTAATTTACAGGCAGGGTCTGCATGTGAGCTCTGTAATGCCAAATCAATAGAAAGTACACCTGCAACTCTTCAATATATGTTACCAAAAATTACAGTACTACAGACGCTAAAGAAGTTAGATGTGGTGTAATAAAACACACTGTTCAATCAGTAATATCAGAGATAATTAGTGCAACTGTCCAATAAAAATACTGTTCTGGATACTTTGCCATTTTGTAATGCTTTTTAAATAGCAGTATAGAAAAACTTTCAAGCTAAATCCACACTTTCATGGGGAAAAGTTATCTATTTAGAATAATCCTGTATTTCAGGTCCTATGCCCACTACCACCACCACCAAAACAAAAGTTAGTAGTTAGAACATTCCGAGTATGTGTCCAAAGTGGATTCTGGAAACTAACACACTACAATACATCCCTCAATTGACACAACACAATGGAGTACAGGCAGCAGTAAACACTCATGTTTATGAAATCTCCCTGTAACACATCAATTCCATCACTGATTTTGTTTTGTCTATTACTTCTTTTAAATTAAAATAACATTCTTCACTAACTAAAACTGATAACACCTCCTATTAGTTGAACAACAATGAAATATGTTGGTAGCAGTATGCCAGCTGGGAAATATATCATTATTTAGTAAAGGCCCAGATTTCTCCTGGGAGATAGCAAACAGGAAAGAAGCTGAAACATAAACCTTAAGCTTATGTTCTTAAGTAAACAAATCATGCTAATTAAACCAGCTAACAAATAATACTATTATTAGTTGATCTGATATAGATATGCATAGCTTCTAATTAACCAAGTAATTTTAAACGCAATAAAGCAATGACAGAATCTCCCAAAACCTACGACCTCATTACAAAAACAGGATGCTTCAATTCAATTTCATTTGCTCATACATGAGCTTCTTTCCTCAAACCCTGGATAGTGAACATGTACCTCTTTCTCTCTAAACGTCTCCTTCCCACAACATGTTTACTTGCACTCCTCTTTTGGCTGTTATAAGAGTAGTACTAACTGCATACCAAAAAGGCACTCATAATAATTTATCAAAGGATCAAAGGCATTTCATTTATTTAAACAATGCCAGTAATCCCCAAATGTAGTCATACTTTCACCTTAATTGAACTGGCAGATGAAGGCAAGAATATTCTAGATGACACTGCAAAAAAGATTTTGAGCACTGGGTAAGTAGTGATGCAGAAAAGCAGTAGAACATAATGAGTTACCTTTTCTTCTCTCTGGATGGAAGATATTATATTATCTTATTAAAAAGACCTTGGATTGCTTTCCGTATTCCCAAATTCACTTCTCTGCTTGAGCTCTCCGCATCTCTCATTGACTCACCTGTTTTCGGCTTGTCTCCCCACATTACATCCTGACTTACCTTTTCTCTGCTTATTTCCCACCATCATACCATAACGCACCTGTTCTCTGATTATGTTCTACCTTCACATTCTGAATCACCTATTCTCTGCTTGCCTCCCACCATCATATCCTGTGTCACCTTTTCTCTGACTGTACCCCACCACCCCTGCACTATTTGCACTTGCACAAGTAGCAGTGCTTATACATCTCTGTTCATTGGTTCATAAGTAAATACCTGACTGTCAAAGCCAATAACTAAATGTCAGAATCAAACTCTGTAACTTGTATCTGTGAGGTAAAAACTTTAACCATTATGCCAAACCTTCCGTCATGTTTTTTACTGTAAGCTAACTTTTTCAACTTGTTGGATGTCTGTTGGGGAGTGAATGCTGCCAGTCATACAAATACACACTTTGAATTATGTTTAACAAAGAAAGCTCTACAAGGCTTCAGCCTAACTGGACTTAAAAGAACCCCACTTATTTTACCGACTGAAGGCAAAATATAATTTTATTTTCTCAATTTGTGATGACAATAACAAATTACTTTTTATTTTCTCAGTTTGTGATGAAAAAGTATGAGCATTAAAACCTGCTAATCTTGGATTCATGTTAAGTTGCTGGTGATAGTTTGAGTGAAAGCAAACAAATCAAAACTCATTTTCTGAAACTACCTTTGGCAAACACTAGAACATTTTTTGCAGGTGGCAAGATCCCCAACACCATTCATATGGGGGTTCACCCGCACACCTCCTTAGACTTATATATACCAAGTCTGTGGATGAACAACAGTGGAGAAAAAGGCAAGCTCGACTGTGGGCAAATGTAGTTTTGGTGTACAGTAGTATATATATATATATATTGTGTGTGTGTGTGTGTGTGTGTATGTGTATGCATGCCAGAATTACGTTTGTTGATGTGACTTGCTCCCATTAACCTCTATCTCACAATGTAGGTTTAGTACAGAGTTATAAATTTTGAACAACACAGAGTGCTGCTTGAACACTATCAATCCAATGCTATAGCCTTGCTCTCTAGTTGCACAAATCTAGCAACTACAGTATATGAGCAAATCTAAAGGTATATCTCCATATTAAGTAGAGTGATGCCTCTCAACTATACAAATTTTCACAGAATGTCCAGATTTTTGCTCATATTTTTGGTCTGTTCCTCATAAAAAAGTGTGTCTTTTTTTTGAGAAATCACAGGGATGATCTAAGGATTAAAGTCACTAAATAATAACATGCGTTTAATTTTGAGACTTCATATCATTCAGAAAATGCATGCAAATACAAATTCTGTTATTCTGGCAACTTTCTAAGTTTATAAGAGCAATATTTAAAATGCGTCTCTACCTTTGGGTCTTTGTCCCCCATTATGTTAGGCTTTGTCCAGATTTCTTGCTCTTAGAGGTTGAGAGGTATGATGACCGAGCCATATTTATGAGATATTTAAAACAAGCCAACTATACAACAAATAATAAAATAACTGTTTTCCCTGTAACAACAGGTTGCTTAACTCAATAACTCTGTCAAAAACAATACAGAGAGTGAGGTGTGACCAAATATGTGTTGCACTATTCTGAATGTGCCAATAACACAGGCATTCATTTCAACAGACCCATTTCTCAGAATACTAAACAAGTAGACCCTTCCTCGTACCTCTAACAACTTGAGATAGAGTGGATAATGTTTTGCATTGGCTGACTACATGATTCTAAAGGTTAGGAATCTGACAATACATTCTGTATCTATGAGTACACAGTGTAATGACTTTAACAAGCTACAGCATGTCCAAATGAATTACTTGCTGCTGTTGCTGCCTTAATAATAGAGAGAATGTAGTGCTGTTACTCCAAGGCAGCAAAAAATAAAATGGTAAGTGTGGAGGTCAGCATAGCTTTCTGTCTGGGTCAACTTGTGCCTCAGTGATCATTTATGCATCTTCATATAAAAGGAAGAGCAATGGTGAGATGCAGCTTCACTTATTGTAATCAGGACTCAGGCTGCTACATCTATTCAACTTTCTGTCATGGGGAAGAATGCCTGACTTGATCTATCTTCTTATAATATGGATCAGTAATTCTTTTTACTCATGTACCATATTTGACAATTCATCCGCACAATCATTTCATCTTAAACATGCAGACATGTGGCAGTATTACGTTTTCTTTCTTGCACCACATATTTATTTATAAATGCACTAGTAAAGACAGACCAAACCAGTAATGAGCTAACCCTAGGTTTGCAATAACTTTCCAAGGTCATTGTTTATAAAACTAGTAAGATGGGGACGAAAATAAGTACAGCTGATGACTAGAACATTTCATGCTAATAATAATATTTAAAGTTTGCAACACAAGCACTTTCTGAATGAGGAAGTAAGGCTATCATAGAGGACATTTTGTGTACTTATGAAGACATCATAGAGGACATTTTGTGTACTTATGAAGATAATCAATAACTTGTGTTATGACTTTAGCTCTATGGTATTCTTTGTTTTAAGGTAGTCTGTGTCTTTCTACAGACTAATTAGCAAAAAAATACATGTGAGCAAATTGTGTACAAATAATGCCCATAAATAATTTATAGAAAGCAATATAAGGTGATTATTTTCCATTAAGAAAAGACTATCCCCTGGATTCAGCAAGATCTACATAGAGTGCAGGAATAGTGCAAGAGGTGCTGCATGCAATATGGCTGACGAGCGATCCAAGATCGAGCTCCCGGGACGTGCATGAACGCTCCTACACCATTCCTGCACAGGCACCACTGCTAAATGCTAATTACCTCATTTGCTGGTGAAAACCATGCAAATGAGATGAATTCGTGATTCAGGAAGCAGGCCGGCATCTGTTCAGGAATAGTGTAACCTGCAGAAATGTATTCGGTTACTAACCAAATACATTTCTGCAAATTACAAAACAAAGGTATGACAGCTCGAAAGAAAGTATGCATTCAATGTACTAGGCATTCCAATGGCCAAATATATTGCCATTGGCATGAAAAATAGTTGAAATTTTATAAGAAACAAGTTCTTTTTTTTTTTTGGCCGATCTCAGACGTTTAAGTGTAGGGCAGTGGTGCACAAACAGGATCACCATGAAAATAAGAAAAAAGGGGTATAAACTTATATATCCAAATCAGCATTTTGCCATAATAGTCAATTGCATGCATAAAACAACAATACCAGGGAATAGTCGTTGCTAAGAGGGAAGGATCATTGTGACAGTGGTAACTATGAATTACCATTCTGGTTTATGCAAATGAGGGGACTGACACCGAATCACAGATTTCCTCTCAGTGTTAGCTTGCACCCAACCATGTAGGTGCAGCAACACCATTGCATAAGTATAAGAGGTGGATGACCTCATAAGGGGATGTGTCATGCATGCTGTAAGCTTATTGGAGCTCTGTGGCCCATGTTTGCCCTTAGCTAAGCACAGCTAAGAAAGGGGGTATGTCTCACATTGTTGAGCACTGTTTTCTCTGCTTAAATGAGTGTGCGTGCCTCGCACTGGGTTTTAAACAAAAAAAAAAAAAACAAAAAAAAAAAAACAGGAAATAGCAGTACTGTTCACATCTGAGCAGTGGGTATGGGTAGCACGCCTCGAGGCTTAAATAGGAAGGCAATGGGAAGGGAAAACAGCAGTAGGAAGGCAATCAAGAAGAACTAGCACAGCTGGCAGGTGAAATGTATCAGAATCAGCCAATTACACAGATAGCAGCCCAGCCCAGCACACTACTATAAACTATGCAAACACCTTTCAGTCTTTTTTTTCCCACAAATACTACACCACCAGTGTACACAGATGGGGAAATTTTACCTGACAAAACTAACAAAATGTTAGGAGCTGCCGTTACTCTCATACATCAATATGTGCAAGAGGCTGAGGGTGGTGAGGATGTGAATGTTGATGACCATCCCACAGTGAGGAGGAAGAGAAGAGTGTACAGACCCAGGGAAACCTACCAGGGGCTACATGAGCTGGAGAAAGTGGAGCACTATAGGGTAAACAGGGACATTCTACAGCAAATTGCTGAGCTGTGCTGGCCCTGCCTCACACACAGAATGAATAGAGGGGAACCCATTCCAGTGGATACCAAGGTATGTGTAGGCTTAAGAATGCCAGGTCATGTGTGATGCCCAGGACGTTATCTTGAATGTGTGTGCTGGCAACCCTGGAAGCTATCACAACTCCCACATCTGGCATATGACACAGCTGTACCAGTCATTTGCCAGTGAGGACATCCCATATGGCCACCTAGTGGGAAATGCTGGCTATGCACTGGAGCCGTAGTTGATGACACCCCTCAGAAATGCACACACACTTGAACAAGAACTCCAGAATGAGGCACATGCACAAACCAGAATCATTATAGAGCATGTGTTTGGGATGCTCAAGTCACAGTTCCGCTGCCTGGACATATCTGGTGGAGCCTTGCAGTACTCTCCAGTTACATGTACACAAATGTTCATAGTATGTTCCATGCTACACAATATGATCCTGTGGAAACAGCTGCAGCAGAAACAGCACGGGACAAGACCACACATCCCCCATCCTTGCCAAGGCCATCACAGGCACAGAGTGACTCGGAGGAGGAACTACCTCAGCCTGCCGAGGTAGGTAGAAAGAGGCATGCCCAGTATGCCCAGGCCTTGCCAAAGAGGCAACATCTAGCACATACACTGACATGGTAGAGACCCAGGGAATGACACCTCTCTCTGACTTGCACATACAGTAAAAGGGATAACAAACATGACACTACCTGTGCTTTACCATGTATATGGCATGTGCTATGTGCATCTGACATAGTCAGCTCTCCAGCACCATCCTCAATACTGGCCCAGCCACAAGGAAAGTCACTCTTCCTATCAATTACTGATTGGAGTGGTATGTTCTGATAGTTGTATCTATGGTATGGATGCAAGCAAGCAAGAGAATTGAGTGGCCAAATGGGATGGCAGCAGATAGTGGACACCT
>NC_056744.1:1067893430-1067928430 GCF_019279795.1 Protopterus annectens | reverse complement strand
AACCCTGTTACACCATCAATTTTCTCAGATTATAACAGCAATATGTCAATAATGGCCCTGTGTTTGTGCTTCTATCCCCCAAGTCTGTCACCCTTTGTCCATATGGTGTGCAAAAACTCTGTAACAGCATGGACTCACAGACAAGGTATTAATCACTGCTAAAACCAGGTCTGTCAAATATGTCTATGACTGTATGTGTTTGTCAATGTGTATATGACAGTATGTTATACTATGTGTTGTCCATTAACACCCAGTACATCCCCATTACCATACTGTGCAAGGCCTGGTGATGTTGTTCACTTTACAGGAAGCTTGGGACATACCTCACCCTACAAGCTCTGTGGTATGTGCAATTAATACCAAACACATTAGTAGCAATAAGTACCTAGGTAGGGGATCTAATCTCAGTGTTGCCATGTAAGTGTGTGTGTATGGGAAGGGATCTATTTCAGTTTGCAGAAAATATATTTCCCAGGAGAGCATTTGTCTGAGAACTAACTGGCAAAAGCTAACATTGCAAAGCAATTATCTTGTGGAAATTCATTCCATCAAAACTAGGAGTAGATGTGTAAATGCCCATTTCCCCACTGTACAGCAGTACATCAATACTGGAGTTGGTATATATAGTTGGGTATAGTTGTGGGCACAGCCACCCACATTGGGGTATTGTTGCGCGTATCCCCCCACTTAGTGTGCTGTTATACTGTCCAGTTTATGTTAAGAGGTTAAGTAGTTGTTAATCACACTATGTGTGGGTCTACGCCACCCCACACCTTCGAAAGTGGGGGGTTGTGCCCCCCACACCAGCACAACTATGTATACCAACTCCAGGATTGCACTACACTGGGGAAAAGGACATACACCCTGCCAGTACCATTCCAATGAAATTAAATTTGGCGGACTGATTATTTACTCATTATCTCCTTTCGGTTTATCCCAGTTAAGGGTTGCCACAGTGGAACAACAGTCCACAGAACGATTTGGGGAATTTGGTCTTGGTGGAATTACATTGGTCAAAATGAGTTCTCTGCAAAATGAAGTACATCCATGTGAACAGTATTTTCTGTGTATTGCAACAGAAAAGCCTCTGTGTGTGTGTGTGTGTGTGTGTGTGTGTGTGTGTGTGTGTGTGTGTGTGTGTGTGTGTGTGTGTGTGTGTGTTATTCACAAACATTTGGTGTGTGCCACCAAGTACACTTACCATTGTCCACTGTAGAAGAGCTGCTTACATTAGCCACCATGCATTCACCTGTATTCACCCCTCAGGCCTATCAGCCACACACCCCTTGTAGGAAAGGACAGCAGATCAACATCCTCCTGACACCCAGACACCTAGAAGACAAACAGAATACATTATGGAGACCACATTTAGTCAGTGTTAATAACAGCAGTAATGCATCATGGCTGGACAGCTACACACCCTGACATGTAAGTATGAAACATTCCAGCTGACAACACTTTAAACAGCATTACATTGCTAAACTTTAGTACATTCACTCTGTGCATCAGAACCATATTAGCATGTCCCTGCATTGATGGCATGGATGACAGAGATGTGGCACAAGTATCATCATATGCACAGGGCGTGGTGTGGGTTTGCCAGAGGCCTAGGCTGAGCCATTTGGTTTACATCATGTGTGTGGGTTAGAGGGTTGTTTATTAAATGGCCTGTGCAGATGTGGTGTGTGCAGGTACTGAGGTGCCCTAGCTGTGATGGTGATTGTGTGTGTATGGATGCACACGGTTCTGCCATGTGGCTGCCCTATACAGGGGTATGTTGGACAGCTGCAGACTGTACATGGGAGGGTGTACAGTTCACTGTGTCTGGACACGGACACTGGAACTGCGCCTGCCAGGAGATGCATGGGCATCATCAGGCAGAAGCTAAGGTATGGTACTCTCCCCTGATTTCAAATATGGCCCTGTGTTTTGGCCTCTGTCTTCCACTTATATAACAGGCTTTGTCCAGATGTCATGCAGTAAGAGATTGACAGGTATGATCTATCATTATTTAGTGCTGACATTCCTGCTATCATTCCAGTGATGTTGTGGACCCCACATATGTTGTGGGGTAGGGGCCATAAATATGAGGGCTACGGCTGGACAACATGTGTGACCCTGTACAGCCAAGAGGTTAATGTATAGAGAAGACTGTTATATGCCCTTGAAGACATTTTATGGGCGAGGGGTATTAAATGTTTTTAACGTAGGCTGGTACATGTGAACATGTGAGGGATATTACTAATAAGAAACATAAAGGTATATGGCTGTACATTTTCATACATTTCAACATGGGGACAGTGATGGGGTAGAGCTTACTTTTTTACACACAGTTCTGTTTGTCAGTGGGATAGTACATTTTGAAGTGAAGCATTATTATGTAAAGGATCCATTTACATTGTAACATGTGATACTTTCCCCCCCAGGGGGTTAACTACAGAGTGTAATTTTAGGCTGTTGAACTAAATCTGTAATTAAGTGTTGATTGCTTCTTGTCTTCAAGACAAATGTGTTTTTTACTGTTGCACTACTTGAAGGCTTTGGCCAAGACAGCAGAGTATCTTATTTTTTGTGGATTACTTTGGGTTACCACCTGTCCCGTTTTGAGAGGGACAAACCCTCTTTGTGTAGTTGTGTCCTTCTAATGATAACTGACAAATGGCAAATGTCCAGAGATGGTAGGACCAAGAATGTATCATATGTTTTCTTTGATAGTTGCATAAAGCAGTTATTTTGTATTTCAAACACCTAATTGATGAAGGATCTCAAACTTTTGTTGAGGTTGATAAGGGAGGTTTTCCAGTCTTGAGACTTCACCTTATTCCACATCATTTTCTTATATATATATATATATATATATATATATATGTCTATATATATATATATATATATATGTGTGTGTGTATATATATATATATATATATATATATATATATATATATATATATATATATATATATATATATATATATATATATATATCTGGGATCCATACAGATGCTCGACTGCATCTTTCACTGAATTCCAATTTGGTGAGCATACTTGCGCGAAAGTGCTATTCACCGAAGCAGCACCTTTGTGTAAATATGCTTGTTGTTCTGGTCGTACTACGGTGTGGTAAGGGAAAATTCCCTTTTCCCCACTGTAGTACGACCTCAGAGTGAGAATATTAAAGTGGGGGGTGTGAGGGGCACATCCCCCACATAGGGGGCTGCAGGGGCCTTGCCCCCCTGCATTCAAGTAGATTTTGTGGGGGGGGGTTTACCATACTTTAACAAAAGCACTTTTTTGATGAAAGTGCTTTCGTTAAAGTGTGTCCGGTGGTAATGGATTCGGGCTTTTGAACTTTCCTTCAAAAGTCCTAGATCTATATATATATATATATATATATATATATATATATATATATATATATATATATATATATGTGTGTGTGTGTGTGTCTGTGTGTGTGTGTGTGTGTGTGTGTGTGTGTGTGTGTGTGTGTGTGTGTGTGTGTGTATATATCCATGTATATATATATATATATATATATATATATATATATACACACACACACACACACACATATATATATATATATATATATATATATATATATATATATATATATATATATACATTTTCCCTACTGCTGAATGACTATGCTGCATGATATGTTTGAATAAGCATCAAACATGTATAGGGCTTCGTGGTAACTTGCTGTGGATATGGTGTGCAAGGTCCTGGGTTCAAGAATTGCAAGGGCTGATTGTTTTGTTGCTGGGCAGAACAAGGGCTGTTGGATACAGAGTGATTAAGGCACTTTTAAGCAGTTGAAAGGGGGTTTGTGTGGCGGTAAGCAATGCTAACTTCTGGTTAAATATGCGTACAGACAGTTCACCTTAAGAGTGCTTAATCTGTGTAGGCATGGCTTAGCACCACACAAACAGGCTTAGTCCCACTTACTACTGCTTAATCCCGCTTACCCCTGTGCTAATTTCTTTAAAAGAAAAGAAAAAAATTGGTGATAGGAAAGTGGTGAAAAAAGGGACACAAAGAGGGTAAAACAATATGGCAGATAGCTAGGGATGTGCAGGATGGGTGCAGGGAAGTTCCATAACTTTCCATTTCTTCTACAGCAACAGCTGTGCATATAAACTGAATTTGGAGGAAAAATTGGACACACAAACCCCTGACAGAGAGAGGTGAGGACAACAATAATGTGTTGTGAAGCCAATTAGAGAAGATTACATGTGTCCAGTGGACACATGTATGAAATGGACAGCTATGCATGGGGCGAAATTTGTTTTTGGGAACAGATTGCCCTTTTTTATTTTTTTAAATGTGTGAATGGGATATTGGGGAAGGATAGTAGGCATATTTGGGGAGGTAAGTTAGGTAGGAAGACAGACAAGACAGACAAGACAGCATACAGGGGTGGTATATGACACATGTGAGGGTAAACACCTTGGACGGGAAGGGGTATTTGGTAATCAGAAGCCCATGAGCCCCCAAATGGAAACAGTGGGACTGAGGTCCCCACCTATGGGCAGTCACCACTGCAGCTTCATGGCTTCCAGAGGTGGCTGTGTTGGGGACTGAGCAGGAGGGGCAGGTTGACCCTCTAATGGTGTAGCAGATCTCCAAGTTCCTTGCAGTGCTCACTACGCAACAGACCCCGGACATGGCTTCGGTTGGCAGGATCCTGTCCATGCCCACTGCAAGGGAGGGGTCAAGTTCCATCCCCTGAGGTGGTTCCACCCAAAGGTGGTCCAGGACCAGCAGACGAGGAGGTCCCTGGGTGGGTCCCAGATGTGCTGCTGCCCGGTGTCATGGCCAGATGAGGCGGGAGAGGTGGATCCACTGGGATCGGCCTTCCCTGATATGCTATGGTGTTGCTGTTTTAGAACATATGTTGGTTAGTAATGGTAAATACATTGCAAGATTAGTTATAACAGCATGCATGACTATTCCCATGAACCCAATATATCTGATTTGGAACATTTGCATAGCAAACAGAACACAGGCATATATGGAACCACAGTGGGCATTATACCAGCATGCAAGCTACATTGATAGCAACAGGCCACCATTGGTAGTATTTGAACAGGGAACATTAATTGGAATAAATGTCAGCATTTTTAGAATGACAGGACACATGCCCCAACAGTAGGTTTGATGGAAAACATACCCATTCATGTATGTGTTTATATTATTGGGGAAGATAAGGTTGGGGGGAGAGAAAGAGATGTCAGTTAACAATGTAGATTCTTGCAGTGGTCACAGCTTTAATGATCATTGCTCTACTCATTACTCTGCAGGTATTATTACAACAACTATGGCCTTGGGTTGGGCAGTGGTATGTTTGCACACGGTTTAATTCTAGCCTTCTTATAGCTGCTTTATACTTTCTCTTACCTGGAAGACCTGTGGAAGGAATGTTTGTTAATACTACATAACAGTTTCTACCCATATTCACATAGTCAGGGTTACATATGTGCACTCATAGTGTGTGTGTGTGTGCGTGTGTGTGTGTGTGTGTGTGTGTGTGTGTGTGTGTGTGTGTGTGTGTGTGTGTGTGTGTGTGTGTGTGTGTTACTGACACACTCTGCCTTGATTTCTCTTAGTCACCCTGGTTGTTGTTAGCAGAGCCAGTAGCTGTGACAGCATGACACTTTTGAATATTTCTTGGGGGAAGACCACTTGATGTATGCACTTATCTTGTTGTCATTTACAGCCTTGGGGTTGGACCATGGGTGATGGACACTGTATAATTACAGCCTTTTTATAGCTACTTTATACCTTCTCTTACCTGGAATACCTGTGGAAGGAATGATTGTTAATACTATCTGACTGTTTCGACACATTTTCACAAAATCCTAGTTGAAATTATGCACACAGCTTGCTACCACTTCCGGGATTCGAACCATAGCTGCTTCTGCTAAAAATATAACAAGGGTGCGTTTCATCAGAGGGAGCTATTGAGAAACTGCTGTCTTTTTATGAATGAGTTCTTTCTCATTCTCTCTTTGTTATATGATCTGACCTTATAATTACAACATTCTTATACATACATTCCTATACATACCTTTACACATAGCACAGTGGGGAAAACAGTGGTTAACACAACATTACTATTCAGATATCAGATCTTGGTACATGACATTTGTAATATCAGTTAATCTCGTGTGTTATAGAGGCACTAACTTTGTCACATGAGACTTGATTATTTAATGCTTTCAGAGCTATAGTTGCTTTGCATAACCTGCACACATTTCAAATCATACCATAACAGATCAAACACAACCAGTCCAAGGTTCTGAATTTTATTGACAGGCAGTTACAGTTTTATTTATGTATGACCTATTACTGTAATATTTTCTGCTTTATTCAGTAGAAACTATACCCATTTTAATAATGCCAGGTGACATTCTACTCCATTATATTTATTTGGTATGACTACTACAAGCTAAATTGTTAATCACCAGCCTCGTGACGCAGCCTTTGCAGCCTGCTGGCATGGGCTTCCTTGTTCACAACCCACTCAGCTGAAGCTGTAATGAAGATAGAGAAACATTTATGCGTACCTATCCATCACATACACAGGCTGGACTTTGGTAAACAGTTATTGCTATGAATACTTGCACACTGCTGGGACATCACCCCTGTCGTGCTTCTTGGATCCACTGTTCCAAGACCTCCCTCATCCTTCGCGTAAAGTCAGCATACTGGTGTTGGACCTGCTCACCAGTTCAAGGGATAGCAGTGGCACTGGTGAGATCATGGGAGAGACTTTTCCAGACTTTTGCTTTGTATTGGGAGCCCTGGTACTGGTCATGCTGCAGTTTCATGTTATGTTTTTTTTACAAGGAGTCCTACCATGACCTTGGTCTCCTGTATGCCCCAGTGCTGCACCTGAAAGTGCATGCCCTCTCTAACACCTGCCATACTGCCTACAGTGGGGAGCTACAACCAGTTATGAGCTCTATTCCCACCTGTGAGGTTTAAATACGGCCAATTTCCCACACTTTGCTGTAATTGGATAGCTTTTATTATGCTGAGCTAAGCTAAGCTATGGGCAAACCTGCTTAGCTAAGGTTGGAAGTGCTTAAAGGGGCAGGTTCAGCACTGCTTACCAATGGGCAAATCCACTTAGCTGGGCTACTCATTGCTTAGCATTCATATTTACACAATGCTTATACCTGGTCAGCATAGCTGTGCAATGCTTAGTATTGCTTATGTTTTATTTTATGGACTACCACTTGTATGGGATTGATTCATCATTCCTGACATGTTATAAATTTGTTTACCTTCCCTGACATCCCCCAATGTGCTTTCATTACATTTATTCTTGTGTGACTATACTGTATGGGGCACTTGTGTTAATATGGGGGTTTCACAACTTTATTACACTGACACCTCACATCATACCTCTCAACTGTACATATTTTCGCAGAATGTCCAGATTTCTGCCTCATATTTTTGGTGTGTTCCTCCTAAAATCTGTACTTTTCTGGCAAATAGCTGAGGATTGAAGTCATTAAATAATGACAAACATTTGAGTTTAAGACTCCAAATCCTTCAGAAAATTCATGCTAATGCTAAGTTTGTAAGAGCAATATTTACAATCTGTCCCTATTTGTCCCCCCCCCATCATTTTAGGCTTTGTCCAGGTTTTTTGCTCTAAGAGGTTGAGAGGTATGCCTCACATCTGGGCCTAATACATTACTCTGGTTAAGAAATATATGTTACTTCCTACATAAATATACAACTAAATTAAAATTATAATGATTTCACATACAAAATGGGAATGGCTTTGTTGAGACTTGAACGACTACATGCAAGGCATACACTCTAACCACTACACTATTGCACTACTGTTTATGTTGGATGTCTAGTGCCATTTAAATTCTCATGTTTTTTAAGCTGGGCTAAGCATAGCTAAGCAACGGGCACACCCATGCAGCTACGCTTAAACTTTATTGCAGATGTGAAAAAAAAAATATTTATTTCTTGGGGGCTGTACTTTGCAAACATTGATGACATATAACTTTTCACAGTATGTCCAGATATTTGCATTATATTCTTGGTCAACTTTTCATAAAATTGTGGCTCTCTGGCACATCATTAAAGATTGAAGTATGACAATAATGACACACATTTGAGTTTTATACTTCATACGCTTCAGAAAATTCATGCTAATGCAAAACCTGTTATTCTGTAAACTTTCTAAGTTTATAATAGCAATATTTCACAGTTATTCCTTATGGCTTTGTCCAGATTTCTTACTCTAACAGGTTGCCAGGTGTGCATTTTAGACTTCAAACCCTTCACAAATTTCATGCTAATGAAAAACCTGTTATCCTATCAACTTTCTACATTGGTAATTGAAGTATTTCAGAGTTGTCCCTTATGGCTTTGTCTAGATTTCTTACTGTAACGGGTTGGAGGTGAACGAGTGATCTCGCTCTTTTTAAATTGCTGTATGGCAATTCTGGAGTGCAGGGGTGTGTGTATTGTGAGAGCACTGCTCTCAAACACACCCCCTGTGCTCATACACATCCCCATGTACATATTATAGCATGGTAGTGTGCCTTCATACATATGTATGGCACGCTGCCATGCTGCACAGGAATGGTCCCTTTTGTGCAGGAATTTGTTGATTATCTGTAGATTGTTTGATCATGTAGGTACTTTATACATACTAATACAGTGTGACATTTTACTTAAGAATAAGCTGTTTTACTAGACATATCAATGTTTTACACAAAGTTACTATTATTAACAACTGATTAATTTAAAAGGAATGTTTTTTTTCCAATAGAAAAATTGTTACTTGGAAGGAAAGATAAGTCCTGTTCTAGAGAAGGCATGGCCAGTTTACATTTCTCTATAAAGCAAATTCCACACAAGTAACTGTAAGAAAGGTATGAAAATGACATTCATTGTTAAATTTATTAGACGATATTACAGTTAGATTTTGGAAAATAATGATTTATATGCATTAACTTTGACAGACAACAATTCCAGGGTGACTGATAAAATAAAAAAGTGTCTTTTAGGTTGATAATGAATGTACTGTGGAACTTTGTGCATAAAAGTTCCTGTTCCATGGCTTTTGCATGCAGCAGAGACCGAACAATGACTGTGGTAGAAAATCCTGAAAGTGAAGGCAGACAAAACGGAAAAGGCTGGAATTTAGTTGTGAAGAAATAGCATGGAAGATGAATAATGGCAGAATGTGATTAATGTCAAATATCTGAACAGTGGCAAAGTATATAAGGACCAGAATTAAAAATATTGAGGGGACTTTGCAAAGCAATTTCCAACAAAATCTAGCAGAAACAGTTGATAGAATTTGTCATCTATAAAAGAATTCTGTTAAGAAATTAAAACATAGCTCCATGCATTGCAGAGCTCTATTGGCTAACAGAACATCGTCAGATTGAAGATGACACAACTGATGCATTCAGGGCCATATTCATTCGTGGTATAAAGTCTAACAATAAACAAAAATGGACTTTATAGATGCATGTTTAATATCAAACTATGCTCTAATGCAGAATAAGCAGAAACAGCTGGAAAGAAAATGTCTAAATTTCAAAAAAGGGATTAAGCACACAGTTAATAACTGAGATATGAGCTGATCTAAAATATAACATGTCTGTTGAGTAAGGCACCACACAAGCCCAGTAGTTGTTGGGGTAATGAAACAGTTGTAACCAATGTTATGAGAAAATCCATTTGGATATGTGTGCAAATGGAAGGATGGCAAAAAGGATGCTATTGGAGTAAACAGTCCAATAAAAAATACTGTACCTCAAGTGTGCAGTACTTGGCTGATACAGAAGTGCTACAGATTTAGAGACCCAAGGCTGCGATGAAGAAGTTAAAGAAGGGATTATGACTTGCTTTATATAGGGATGAAGATAACAGAACAATAATGTTGTTGGGTATACAGTTAGCAGATAAACAATCCACATACATAATTTCTCTAGTTGATCATAGCAACATTTCCCTATCCATTGAAGAGAACAGTAATAAAATTAATATTGTATTAAAAATTGTGCATCATATATTTCCATTCATGTTTCCTCGGGAATTTTTTTATTGTTTCAAAGATTTATGCTTGCTCAGACGAGATTTAATAAAAATTGTTATTATTTCATTTAGTAGTCATTCAATGCTTCAGCAAGGTTTAAGTAATGCATGCTTGACTAGAATGAGTATATTTTCCTTTTCATTCAATTTTCTTTTAAAAGTTCATGGTAGATGCTGTTTATAAATCATCCAAACATCCAAACAAAAAACAAAACAACAAAAAATAAAACATCCAAACTCAGCACAACACCCCTCTCCATACACTCCTCCAAGCTGCTCGGAGTTACAATAGATGATTCTCTAAAATTTGATAAACACATATGCCTTACAATCAAAAAAGTTCACTCCAAACTTGGTGCTCTCTACAGGGTTAAGCCTTACCTTACACAACAAGCTAGACTTGCCACAGCTAGATCTCACTTGCTATCCAACCTCCTCTACTGCTGTCAGATCTTTAGAAATCTATCCAAATCTGACCTAAATAAATTAGAATCCTGCTATAACAAAATAGCTAAGTTTGCTGCCAATCAACCCCATAAAATACATCACTGTTCAGTTCTCCGTCAATTCAACTGGGTGGAGCTTCCCAACCTGTTAGTATTAAGGACACTTTCTATTGCCCATAATATCATTTACAACCCTGAAGACTGTCCAGCTCTTTCAAACCTGTTGCACCCTAACACTAACTGCAGGCTCCTAAGGTCATCCAATAAAATAATACTAAAAGCATCCCTGTCTCACAACTATTATGGCAACTCCCTCTACTCCTATAAAATTGCCAAGGACTCGAACAATCTTCCTCAGCACATCTTACAAATTCCAAACCTGGTCACATTTAAATCTACCCTGAAAGATTATTTATATGCTAACTGGCTTTACACCTGTATTCCTCCTGACTAGTTTTACTTCATTCTTTTTTCTTCTCTTCTAGTGCCTTAGATTTTCCTTTTTTTTGCTCACTTCTTACTTTACTTGTATTTTTGCTCTTTTGGATAATGTAGACATTAACTACCTATTTTTATATTTGTTCTTAATTTAATTTTTACTTACCATGTATAAGCTAGTTATTCCTCCTAATATTTCTGTGATTATGAAACATACTTTCTAACATACTTTTTGATATTTGGTGTAACTGCTTACCTATATTTTAACTAAGTTTTGTACTGTTCTGGAGCTTTTCCCCCGGGTCTCTGCTGAAAAACGGGTTTCTGACCTAGTCGGACACTATCCAGTTAACAAATGTAAATAAAATAAATAAATAAATAATAATAAGTAGTTTATACATAATGGGAACATTTTTATTTTTGACACAAACAAAGTTCAAACATTATGAATACCAGTATGGGTAATGAGAAAATAAATATTTAAAATAAGTGGGATGAAAAGCTGGATAATTATAAATGTAAGCACAGGAAATGGCCTAGGCACAAGGACTATTGATGTAATCTATAAATAATAAGAGAATGACTAAATTATAGTGTGGTAAGGGGCCTGTTTTCAAAAAAAAAATAGTACTTCATTTTAAAATTTGCAAGGGGAGTTCATTGCTAATGTAGATGGTTTAGTGAAAGGATGTATAAAGGACTACATCTCAAGGATCCCACATTCTTCAAATGGTGCCTCCTAGTCCTGCTAGGTTGGTGAGATCTGATAAGTATTAACATCCTGGATGAAGTAGTTGTGTGTTCTGAAGACACATACATAACCAGTCATGCTTGCAGTTGACTAGATGAAATCTCTATGACGGTGACATATTAAGAAAGATGGTTAAAAGAATTATTGGATCACTTTGGAACCTTTGTAATGTTGCTGACAATTTTCATTGCTGATTATTCAATTGAATAGGAGTTATAATATGGGATGCTGGAATGTGGAAAAACTTAATTTGCATTCATATAGTGATAGGATGAATCAGTAACTAAGTGCTAATCACAGTTCAGCATTATAAATCAGTAAAGATAAATGAGGACTGAACCAAAAGCTGCAGGTAATATTATGCACGAGAATAAAAGAGGAATGAAATTAGTGTATCAAGGAGTGGCAAGTGGAGAAATACGATGGCTGTACATTACATGTCTTAAGGGCTTGTTAGGGCATGAGTGTCAGTTTGCTGACAGAAGGCTTCTCGTACTGAGGTACACATTTGCTAGAAGGACACAAACAAAGGGTCAAAGATGAGATGTGTAATCAACAAATGCACTGTGGACATAGTAAAACAAATTGGAAGGTAAATGCTGAAAATGTAATCAAAAGGAGTGGAGTAAGTAGATGTACTCAGCTTTCACCACAAAATAATGACAAAGTCAAGTGTATTAGAAAAGATTGTTTGAGTAAAAGGTTAAAGTTTTGTCTTGCACTGAAATTGGGTTTGAAATGTTAACATGTCCTGGGAAAGAGCATCTGTAGTTTGTTTCCTTATAACTCACCTTTCTTCACATGAAACCTGATTGATGTTATAAGCTGCCTACTATATTCACTACATAGTACTGATGCAAACATATTTCATGTCCTGTTTAATGGATTTACAAATAATTAGTGATATCAGCAAGACAATTTTATTATGGAATGTGGAAGCAGGCCCATAATCAAATGATATGTAAAAGCTAACAAAATTAACTCATTGTACAGCACTGCATATTAACAATATATTTCAGTGTTATATTGCAATGTCTTAGTACAGTCAGTACCAGGTTTTAAATATGTAACCTTCAGTCAAGGAAAACTAGCATAAACGTACAGCAAAAGTAACTTGCAATGAATAACTTTTATTTGGTTCAATGGTAACTGAATTTAGTTTTACTATTGGCAAAGCTAAGTAGAATTAAGTGAAGCAAACTAAAATTAGCTATATTTTATTTTATTAACGACCTATAAGTCAAACTGTGCATTTTATTTTTCATTGATTATTACATGATTTGCAACATTGCCAAAATATGTCACATCAGCTGATCTTATAAAGGTTAATTTACAGGCAGGGTGTGCGTGTGAGCTTGATAACCATGTACAACTCTTCAATATATGTTACCAAAATTACAGTACTACAGAGTCTGAAGAAGTCTGATGTGTAATAAAGCACACTGTTCAGTCAGCAATATCAGAGATAATTAGTTAATCTATTTATTGCAACTGCTCAATGAAAATGCTGTTCTGGACTGTTTGCCATTTTGTAATACTTCATATAAAAAATATAGAAAGACTTTCAAGCTAAATCCACACTTTCCTGGGGAAAATGGTAACTATTTAGAATAATCCTGTATTTCAGGTCCTATGCCCCCCCTACCACCACCACCAAAACAAAAGTTAGTGATTAGAACATTCCATGTATGTGTGCAAACTGGATTCTGGAAACTTCCACATTGCAATACATCTTTCAGTCCACACAACACAATGGAGGACAGGCAGCAGTAAACACTGTTTATGAAATCTCTATGTAACAGACCAATTTAATTACTTATTTTGTGCTGTCTGTTACTTCTTTTAAATTAAAATAACATTTTTCACTAACTGAAACTGATAACACCTCCAATTAGTTGAACAACAAAGTAATATGTCAGTTGCAGTAAGCCGTCTAGGAAATGTAGAATTACTTAGCACAGGCCCAGATTTCTCCTGGGAGATAGCGAACAGGAAAGAAGTTGAAACACATACCTCAGGCTCATATTCTTAAGTAAACAAATTAGTGATAATTAAACCAGCTAACAAATAATGCAATCAGTTGATCTGATTGTATACTTTCAATTAACCAAGTCATTTTAAACACAATAAAGCAATGACAGAATCTCCCAAAACATAGGGCCTCATTACAAAAACAGGATGCTTCAGTTCATTTTCATTTGCTCATACCTGACCTTTGTTCTCACACCCTGGTTAGTGAACATGTACCTCTTTATCTCTCAACTTCTCCATTCCACAGCATGTTTAATTGCACAACTGTTTTGACTGCTATAAGAATAGTACAGACTGCATACCAAAAAAGCACACACAATAATTTATCAAAGGACTGAAGACATATCATTTATTTAAACAATGGCAGTATTCCCCAAATGTAGTCACACTTTCACCCTAACAGAATTGGCAGATGAAGGCTAATGTATTCTAGATTGCCTTGCAAAAGAAGATTTTGAACACTGTGTAAGTGGAGATGCAGAAAAGCAATAAAACACAATAAGCTACCTTTTCCTTCTCTCTGGATGGAAGATATTATATTATACAATGACCCCCCGCATTAATATTCCAAAACGTGCATGCCGATTGGTCAGCATGCACGTTGTAAATCAGAGTTATAGTAATGGAAAAAGGTCCGGTCACCTGGACTTTTTCCATTAGTATAACTCTTTTTTTTTTACAGCAACGGAGAATGCAAGATCTCCGTTGCTTTTTACAGCCTGTCTCACTATGTTAAACGAATTTAACATAGCGAGACAGCTTTAAAAAAAGCAACGGAGCATCTCCATTGCTTTTTTAAAGCTGTCTAATTATGTTAAACCCATTTAACATAGTGAGACACTTAAAAAACAACAGAGATCTTGCTTTCTCCGTTGATTTTTTCAAAACTGTCTCGCTATGTTAAATGGGTTTAACATAGCGAGACAGCTTTAAAAAAAGCAACGGAGATGCTCCGTTGATTTTTTTAAAGCTGTCCCAATATGTTAAACTCGTTTAACATAGCAAAACAGTTTGTAAAAAGCAAGGGAGATCTTGATTTCTCCGTTGCTTTTTTCAAAGCTGTCTTGCTATGTTAAACTCGTTTAACATAGCGAGACAGGTTGTAAAAAGCAACGGAGATCTTGCTTTCTCCATTGCTTTTGCCCACAGCTGTGATGTACTGCTTAAGTATACGCATGTGCAGTACATCAGAACTGCCGCAGAATACCAGACAGCTGCGGAAGGGCAGCAAGGAGGCATTATACAACGCCATTATTTAAGAAAAGTAATTATTTTTTTTCTTAAATAATGTCATTGTATAATACCAATAACCCACTTCTGGGTGTGGGTAATGCTGGATTTACCCACGGTTGTCTTTGTTTGGCCACTCGGGCTTCACCCTCGTGATCAAACCACACCAACCATGGGTAAATCCAGCATTACCCACACCCAGGCATGGGTTATTGCTATATTATCTTATTAAACAGGCCTTGGATTATTTTTTATATTCCCTGATTCACTTCTCTGCTTCAGCTCTCCCTATCTCATCTTGACTCAACTGTTTTCTGCTTGTCTCCCTCCATCACATCCTGACTCACCTTTTCTCTGCTTGTTTCCAACCATCATACCATAAATTACCTGTTCCCTGATTATGTTCTACCTTCACATTCTGAACCACCTATTTTCAGCTTGCCTCACACAATCATATCCTCACTCACCTATACTCTGCTTGAGCTCCCCCCATCAAATCCTGACTCAGCTGTTCCTACTTGTCTCGCCCCATCACATTCTGGCTCACCTTTTATTATTTATTTTATTTATTTATTTGCAGTTGTTTAACCAGGATAGTCCATTGGGCCTAATGAACCCATTTTCAATGGAGTCCTGGGGAGAAAAGCTCCTAAATACATATTACACAAAGATTAATATACGCACATAGATTGCATGTAGATTACAGAGGTAAACAAACTATGATT
Organism: Protopterus annectens; assembly: GCF_019279795.1. Taxonomy (NCBI): domain Eukaryota; kingdom Metazoa; phylum Chordata; order Ceratodontiformes; family Protopteridae; genus Protopterus; species Protopterus annectens. The sequence goes on along the minus strand of NC_056744.1, from coordinate 1,067,912,726 downwards.
AATATACTCTTAAAAGCTCCTAAATACATGTTACACAAAGATTAATATACACACATAGATTGCATGAAGATTACAGAGGTAAACAAACTAAGCTTAATATACACACACAGACTGAAGGTTCATTACAGAGGTAAACAGACTGATCAAAAGTATTTCAATCAAAGGAAATGATATCAATTTTTTTTTTTCCAGTTGGAATGAGGATAGGTAGTTAGATGGAGTAGGGTCAGGAGTTACTAGGTACTAGAGGCAGGCAAGAATTTGTTATCTGGAATTTGAGAAAGGAAGGGAGAGGGTGAATGAAGTATAGTGTTGGTTATGAGGGATGGGAGCAGGAGCATTCCCATGTGGAACTTAGATGAGAGTGGAGTGATTTTTTAAAGGATTGGAGGCTAGTAGTGGTAAGAATGGCGGGGGGAAGGGAGTTCCATAAGCGAATTAAAGAGTATGACAGGAGGTATTGTCCTGGGGGGGTGGAGTGGTCGGTAAACTTCTATAAGGTTTTGATTATTAGATCTGAGAAGTCTTTGTGTGTGGTGCATTTTAAAGGTAGTGGCGAGGGAGGGACAGAGGGAAGGCTGGAAGATGAGTTTATGGGCATAGGTGAGCTGAATGTAGGATAGGTAGTTTGGTAGTTCTAGCCAGTTTAGTTTGTGAACCAATCTCTGCTTGTTTCCAACCATCATACAATAAATCACCTGTTCTCTGATTATGTTCTACCTTCACATTCTGAATCACCTCTTCTCTGCTTGCCTCACATAATCATATCCTCACTCACCTATACTCTGCTTGAGCTCCCCCATGACAGCCTGACTCAACTGTTCTCTACTTGTCTCATCCCATCACATCCTGACTCAGCTGTTCTTTGCTTGTTTCCCACCATCATACCATAACTCACCTTTCTCTGATTTATGTTCGACCTTCATATTCTGACTCACCTATTCTCTGCTTGCCTCCCACCATCATATCCTGTCTCACCTTTTCTCTGACTGTGCCCTACCCCTGCACTATTTTCACTTGCACAAGTAGTAGTGCTTATACATCTCTGCTCATTGTTTCATAGGAAAATACCTGACTATCAAAAACCAATATCCAAAGGTCAGAATCAAACTCTGTAACTTATATCTGTGAGGAAAAGAGCTTGACCATTATGTCAAACCTTCCCTCATGTTTTCCACTGTAAGCTAGCTTCTTTTTTTCTTTTTTCCAAGCATTCTTCACCCTGTTAAATGTTTTTTGGGACCTGAATACTGCCAGTCATACAAAAAGACGCTTTGAATTATATTTATCAAAGAAAGCTCTACAAGACTGCAGCCTAACTGTACTTAACAGAACACTTATTTTACAGACTGAAGGGAAAATATAATTTTTATTTATTTTCTCAATTTGTGATGTCAATAAAAATATCTTTTTATTTTCTCAGTTTGTGATGAGACAGTATGAGCACTAAAACCTGCTAATCTTGGATTCATGTTGAGTTGCTTATGACAGTTTCAGTGAAAGCAAATATAGCAAAACACATTTGCCAAAACCACCTTTGGCAAACACTAGAACATTGTTTTTTTGCAGGAGGCAAGATCCCCTACACTATTCATATGGGTTTATATATATATATATATATATATATATATATATATATATATATATACACAATGGCAAAAGATTTATCTCTTAGATTTAAAAATAGGGGTTACAAAACTGGAAATATTAAGGAGGCTTTTGATGTTAACAGAAACCTGGGAAGGGATTTGCTTTTGAAGGATAGTGTAGATGTACCAAAGCAGATATTGAAGGGTGAAAACATTCGGTTTATCACTACTTATGCTACTAATACCTATTTAATTAAACAGGTTATTGATAAATATTGGTTTATTCTACACAATGACCCATTATTACATACAATTTTGGGCAATCAGTGCCACTTTGGATTTAGGAGAGGTAAAAATTTAGGTGAATATTTATCTCACTATAAAAAGAGTAAAGCCACCAACTTATTAGATTCTTCTAGGAAGGGTAGCACTTTTTGTGGACACTGCAAATATTGCAATTTAATGTCAAAGACTGTAACTTTTACTTCAGCCAACACTAGTAAGGTTTACGACATTAGATGCTTTATCACATGTAGTACATCATGGGTGGTATATATGGCTTTGTGTAGATGTGGTTCTTTTTACATTGGACAAACTTCGTGCCATCTAAAACAAAGGATTGCCACCCATCTTAGTGATATAAAATGTAAGAGGATGAGAAGTGCATTGTATAAGCACATTCTAAATCATCCTACAGCTCATTTTGTTTTTGTTGGTATAGATAAAGTAAATGATATGATTAAAGGGGATGTACTCAAACATAAAATACTAACTAATAAAGAACGTAGATGGATAGTAAACCTAGGGGCTTTATTTAAGCCAGGTTTGAATGACCACTGGTAAAGGTTCCATCTCTAGTTAGGTAATTTAGATTATTGTTTGTTTTTTGCATCTTTATTTTTGTATTTTTGGATTTTTGCATTTTGCGTGTTGACATGTACATACACATCTTTTTGTATTTTTGTACATTTTTATGCTTGTGTGGGGGTATGTTAAAATACATGTGTGTGTGTGTATATATATTTTTATGTATGTGTGTGTATATATATTTTTATGTTTATGTATACACCTTTGCCCACCTGTGTACAAGTGCGGGTGTGTGTTTGCAGTTGTTATTGTTTATGTATACATTTTTCTTTATATATGTATGTGTTTTTTTGTAATATTGATTTGATATCTGTGCATATTATATGCATTTAATATATAATATAATATTATCAGGGTTCAATTATGAAGACACACGTGCATATGTATGCATACACACATGCACATGAGCACACATACACATATATGGTGTTGTATGTGGTAATGTTTTGGTGTCCTAATTTTAGGATTAATATAATATAATGATAAGATGTGTATGTGTGTTTATATATATACCTAACTGTTGCCCATCTTTTTATATAGGAAAAACGAATCGCAAATTAAAAGAAAGAGTTTACCAACACCTTTACGCAATAAAAAAACCACTGCTGGAGAATGCTTTAGCAAAACATGTACATAATAATCCAGGGCACTCATTTAGATTTATGGGTATTGACCAGGTACCTTTTAACATTAGGGGTGGTCCTGTTGAAACCATTCTTGAGTGTACTGAATTAGCTTGGCAGTTGAATCTAGATGCATTCAGACCTGTTGGCCTAAATGAGAACTGCAATATTTCATGTATATTGAAGCTGAAAAGTTATTTTAGGTAAATGTTTCAGACTTCTTTTTTAAGAACAGTATGTTACTGACTTCTTGTGTAGTAATACTGATAGGTTCTTTTGAAAAATGTTTTTATATTACTAATAGTAACATTTTTACAATACACAATGAATGTATTTTTAATTTTAGTACAAATAGTTTTTGTTAAGTACTTATTTTGGTTTGTTTTTAATTATGTAATTGTTTTTAATTAAGCTCACATGATTAGGTTTGCTTTGTCACTTCCTCTATGAGAGTATTTAAATGTTTTTGTTAGCTGTTTCCATTTGTATTTTCTTCTGATGAAGCTGAGGCAGGAGCCACGGCGAAAACGCTACTTTTTAAGAATAAAAACTTTTGCGTTAAAGAAGCTACTTTGAATTCTCAATTCCTTTGATTAGAGTTGGCTTTCCGGCTACAAGGTTGCTCTTTTCCAGTTTTTTTGCACCATATAATGAATATTACAGAATAACATATGATTTTTTTATTCTAAACTGCAATTTTTCATCTTAAACTGTATTAGCGAAATATCTCTTTAAAAGAGAGAGAAGTGTGAATTTGAAAGCACGCATATATGCGTGATGTGCTCATGCTGCCGTATCACACTGATGATGCTCAGTTAGAGCGAAACCGGTCCGTGGGGCAGACTGTTTTTTTGGCTTAATAAAGCCTTTACTTCCAAAACGGCCGATTTATTGTTTTTCTTATTTGAGTGCTGGACATGTTTGGTGTGTTTTATATATATATATATATATATATATATATATATATATATATATATATATATATAGTTTTTTTTTTGTATGTGTGTGTGCCAAAATTGCGTTTGTTGATGTGACTTACTCCCATTAACCTCTCTCACATGTAGGTTTAGTACAGAGTTATGAATTTTGAATAACAGCACACAGTGCTGCTTGAACACTATCAATCCAATGCTACAGCCTTGCTCTCCAGTTGCACAAATGTAACAACCACAGTACATGAGCAAATCCAAAGGTAAATCTCCATATTAAGTAGACTGATACCTCTCAACTGTACAGATTTCCACATACTGTACAGAATTCTGTTGATATTTTTGGTCTGTTCCTCATAAAAATTGTGTCTTTTTGACAAATCACTAGAATGATCTAAGGATTAAAGTCACTAAATAATTATGTGCTTTTAAGTTCCAGACTTCATACCACTCAGAAAATGCTAACACAAATACTGTTATTCTGGCAACTTTCTATGTTTATAGAAGCAATATTTAAAATGTGTCTCTAATTTTAGGTCTTTGCCACCCCATTCTGTCAGAGTTTGTCCAGATTTCTTGCACTTAGAGGTTGAGATGTATGAAATTGAGCCATATTTATATTATATTTAAAACAAACCAACTATACAACAAACAATAAAATTACTGGCTTTCCCTGTAACAAAAGGTTGCTTAACTCAATAACTCTGTCAAAAACAATACAATCAGAGAGTGAGGTGTGACCAAACGTGGTGCACTATTCCGAGTGTGCCAATAACACAGGCATTATTTCAACAGACCCGTTTCTCAGCATGCCAAATAAGCAGACCTTTCCTTGTATCTGTAACAACTTGAGATAGAGTGGATAATATTTTGCCTTGGCTGACTATATGATTCTAAGGGTTAGGAATCTGACGATATGTTCTGTGTCTATGAGTGCACAGTATACTATGCACAGTGTAATGACTTCAACAAGCTCCAGCGTGTCCAAATGAATTACTTGCTGCTGTTGCTGCCTTAATAATAGAGGGAATGTAGTACTATTACTCCAAGGCAGCAAAAAATATAATGAGAAGTGTGGAGGTCAGTATAGCTTTCTGTCTGGGTCAACTTGTGCTTCAGTGATCCTTTATGCTCCATCATATAAAAGGAAGAGCAATGGTCAGATGCAGCTTCATTTATTGTAATCAAGACTCAGGTTGCTACATCTATTCATCTTTCTGTCATGGAGAAGAATTCCTGGCTCGATCTATCGTCTTATAATATGGAGTAGTAATTCTTTTTACTCATGTACCATATTTGACAATTCATCTGCACAAATCATTTAGCCTTAACTCTTTGACTCCAGTGGAGCTCAGGAAGTTTGCACTGTAACTTCCAATGGGTGCAGTCTAAGCATTTTGACAGAATCAAATTATGCCTTCAAATTTCAAACAAATGTCCATATATCTGGAACCATAGGAGTTATGAAAGAAGTATAAATGGCAAACCCTTCAGCACAAACTATTTTTATAGTGGCAGTATTCTTTAGGTCCTAGGTATTAAACTGAATTGTATAAGTTCCAGTAAACACAGCAGCTATTATGTTTGTAATATTTGGTAAACAACTTACAATTATCTCAGCAACCACTCATGTTATACACATACTGTCAGCAGCATTTTATTCATCTAGCTGCGAGCTTTCATGTGAGGCTACGGAATTCTGTCTGTGTTACTTGGTTGTTGAGAAATTTAGAACTAAAACTAATGTCTTTTCCTGGTTAGGGGTCACCACAGCAGATCACTGGTCTGGCAGTGGATTGTTATGGCATCGAGTTACCAGCCCGACACCCAAACTTCAAAGAAGGCACACCCATTCATACATGCACCTACCTGCATGTCTTTAGACATCAACTCAACCACGGGTAGGACATGCAGACTCCACACAGAAGGAGCTTCAGCTGAGAACTGAACAGGAGAACCTCTTGCTATGTGGCGACAATGCTAACCACTGCACCACCATGGCCTTGTTGAGTTATTTAGAAAAAAAATGTAAAAATTCTATCTATATAAATTAATATCATAAAACAACAGTTAGTATCTTTTTATCTGCACTAGACAGAGGTCAAATATTAATGCAGTTGAGTTTGCCATTGTGTAAGTTTAAAGATGAAATCTTTTAAAACATTGTACATAGCAAGGTTTTGGAATTATTGATGCAAATATGAGCAAGTAATATTTGACACCTAGAGGTGTCAGTAGGAGTTAACTACAGATACACCTGGATGCATCACTCGGATGTAATCCATGCAAACATGTGGGAGCATTAAGTTTCCTTTCATCCTCCACATATTCATTTATAAATGCACCTAGTTCAGACAGAGCATACCAGTAATAAGTTAATCATAGGTTTGCAATAACTTTCTAAGGTCATTTTTTACAAAATTAGATAGAGGGGACAAAAATAAAAACAGTGCAGCTGATGAGTGAAGTATTTCATGCTAATAATAATATTTAAAGTTGGCTTCACAAGCAATTTCTGAATGAGGAAGTAAGGCTATCATAGAGGACATTTTGTGTAGTTATGAGGATACTCAATAGCTTGTCTTATGAAATTAGCTCTATGGTATGCTTTGTTTTAAGGTAGTTTGTATCTTTTTACAGACTAATTAGCAAAAAAAATACACGTGAGCAAACTGTGTACAATTAATGCCCATGAATAATTTATAGAAAGCAATATAAGGTGATTTTTTTCTATAACAAAAGACTATTTATTGATTATCTGTAGATTGATTAATCATGTAGGTAATTTATACAGATTCAGACATTGTGACATTTTACTTAAGAATAAGCTATTTTACTAGACATATCAATGTTTTATACAAAGTTACTATTATAAACAATTGATTAATTTAAAAGGAATGCCGTTTTTTTCCCAACAGAAAAAAATGTTACTGGGAAGGAAAGATATGTCATGTTCTAGAGGAGGCATGGCCAGTTTACATTTCACTATAAAGCACATTCTACACAAGTAATTGTAAGGAAGGTGTGAAAACGAAATTTATTGTTACATTTATCAGAAAATAATATTTACAGCTAGATTTAAGAAAATAATAATTTATATACATTAACTTTGACAGACAACAATTCCAGGGTGACTGATAGTATAAAAAAGTGTCTTTCAGTTTGATAATGAATGTATTGCAGAACTATTTTCATAAAAAGATCCTGTACCAGGAGAGCTAAATGATGACTGTGGTAGAAAATGCTGAAAGTAAAGGCAGACAAAACAGAAAGGGGTGAAAATTAGTTGTGCAGAAATCGCATGGGAGATGAAAAGATGGCAGATAATCATGATACATAGGCATTTATGAATACTGAGGGGACTTTGCAAAACAATTTCCAACAAAATCTAGCAGAAACAGTTGACAGAATTTGCCATCTATAAAAGAATTCTGTTAAGAAATTAAAACATAGCTTTGTGCATTGCAGAGCTCTATTGGCTAGCAGATACTGAGGGCCATATTCATTCATGGCATATTTTCTAACAACATTCAAAAATGGACTTTTTAGAGGCATATTTAATATCAAACTATGTCCTAATGCAATATAAGGTGAAACAGCTGGAAAAGATGTCTAAATTTAGAAAAAGGGATTATGCACACAGTTAATAAAATAGCTATGACCTGAACTTAAATATACAATTTTTGTTCGGCAAGGCACCACACAAGCACAGTAGTTGTTGGGTTAATGAAACAGTTGTAACCAATGTCATGAGAAAGGCCATATGAATCTGTGTGCAAATGGAAGGATGGCGACAAGGATGCCTTTGGAACAAACTGTGCAGTAAAAATGCTATACCTCAAGTGTACATTACTTGGCTTATACAGGTAGTGCTACAGATTTAAAGACACAAGGCTGTGATAAAGAAGTTAAAGAAGGGATTATGTCATGCTTTGTATAGGGATGAAAATAACAGAATAATAATGAAAATGTCTGAGCTTTGGCTGGCTAAGATCTACCTGCAATCAACTAGACGTATAAGTAAATTTAAGTACACTTTTATCTGCACTTTTTCAATAGTACTGCATTTTATTTTTTTTTTCATTGAATGTTAATTGAATTGAATATTGTGGGCTCTGTGTCTCTACAGAGAGCTTGTTAGAAGTGTAGCCCTTGGTAGCAGTGGGGGGTAGTTTCATTTCATTGATATTCTGTGTTTAACTCCTAGCCTATGGGGTTTGTCATGCCATATAAGTGTTACATCTTGTGTTATTTCTGCTAAAATATTTGAGCTGTGGCTGTCTAAGATCTACCTGCAATCAACTAGATATATAAGTGAATTTAAGTATACTTTTATCTGCACTTTTTCATATAGGACTGCATTTTTTTCACTGGGTATTAATTGAATTGAATATTGTGGGCTCTGTGTCTCTACAGAGAGCTTGTTAGAAGTGTAGCAATTGGTAACAGTGGGGGATGGTTTCATTTCATTGATATTCTGTGTTTAACTCCTAGACTAGGGGGACTGTCTTGCTATATAAGTGTTCATCTTGTATTATTTCTGCTAAAATATCTGAGCTTTGGCTGGCTAAGATCTACCTGCAATCAACTGGACGTATAAGCGAATTTAAGTACACTTTTATCTGCACTTTTTCATATAGTACTGCATTTTATTTATTTTTTTCACTGAGTATTAATTGAATTGAATATTGTGTGCTCTGTTAGAGAGCTTGTTAGAAGTGTAGCCATTGGTAGCGGTGGGGTGTATTTTCATTTCATTGATATTCTGTGTTTAACTCCTAGCCTAGGGGGGTTTGTCTTGCCATATAAGTGTTACGTCTTGTGTTATTTCTGCTAAAATATCTGAGCTTTGGCTGTTTAAGATCTACCTGCACTCAACTGGACATATAAGCAAATTTAAGTCCGCTTTTATCTGCACTTTTAGATATAGTACTGCATTTTATTTATTTTCTTTCACTGACTATTAATTGATTGAATATTGTAGGCTCTGTGTCTCTACAGAGAACTTGTTAGAAGTGTAGCCATTGATAGCAGTGGGGGTAGTTTCATTTCAATGATATTCTGTGTTTAACTCCTAGCCTAGGGGGTTTTCATGCCATATAAGTGTTACATCTTGTGTTATATCTGCTAAAATATCTGAGCTTTGGCTGGCTAAGCTCTACCTGCAATCAACTTGATGTACACGAGAATTTAAGTACACGTTTATCTGCACTTTTTTCATATAGTACTGCATTTTATTTTTTTTTTCACGGAGCATTAATTGAATTGAATATTGTGGTCTCTGTGTCTCTACAGAGAGCTTGTTAAAAGTGTAGCCATTGGTAGCAGTGGGGGGGGGGGGTAGTTTCATTTCATTGATATTCTGTGTTAAGCTCCTAGCCTAGGTGGTATGTCTTGCCATATAAGTGTTACATCTTGTGTTATGTCTGCTAAAATATCTGCACTTTGGCTGGCTAAGCTCTACTTCCCAATCAATTGGATGTATAATCAAATTTAAGTACACTTTTATCTACACTTTTTCATATAGTGCTGAATTTTATTTTATTTTTTTCACTAAATATTAATTGAATTGAATATTGTAGGCTCTGTGTCTCTACAGTTAGTTCCCCACCCTCCCTGTTCTTGTTTTGGTGTTAATCTTGGTGGCTTTGAAATTGCCCGCCCCTCTAGTAAATTTGTATTTGGATTCTCCTTCTGTACCCATCTCATTTGCTCACTCAACTGAGTGCAGTGAGATCATATTCTTATTTCAGGCATTCCTACTAGTCCCATCTCTTTAGCTGTATCCACTGTGTACAAAGAGAGCATTTGGGAATGACAAACCCTATAGCCTCTTAATCCTGCTCTGTCCCCCCTCAAAAACAAATAAACAATAAAAAAAAAAAAAATATATATATATATATATATATATGTAAAACATTTATTCAGCTGTTCTTACTCTAACTGTCTTAGTTTGCTGTTATGTGTGCTATCTGTTCAGTTGTTCTTACTCTGCACTTAGTACTGCTTGTTAGTAGCCTTCTGATTTACTGCCTTATGCACTTGTTTTAGTGATTTGTTAATTTAATTGCATTTATTTAAAATGTATTTGCTGTAATATTGCTACAATCAAGTGTGCTAGCCTGCACTGCATTTGAATTGCATTTACTGCTGTTTTTAGCTGCTTTTCTGTAAAAAAAAATATTCTAAGCTTGTTTCCTGCCTTTCCTGTAACTAATCTAGTCCACATACAGACTTGCTGTATCCAGAACTGTTGGTAAGCTTCTGAGCCCCCCAAGTGTTTCTGTGTTGGAGGGAAGACTTCTAGCTTATCAGTGGGAGTGGTAAGCACTAGGTAGCTTATCTACCACAAGAGGAGTGAGTTTTGGCCCAGAAATTGTAGTTTATTGACCATTTGGGCAGTATTTCCATTGCTTTCAACTTTCTGGTTTAAAAGCCCACTTTTATGCTTGTTTCCCACCTTTCCTGTAAGTAGTCTAGATCAGGTACAGATTTGCTGTATCCAGGACTATGTGTAAGCTTCTGAGCCCCCAAGCCTTTCTGTGTTGGAGGGGAAGCCTTCTAGCTTGTCAGTGGGAGTGGTAAGTACTAGGTAGCCTATCTACCACAAGAAGAGTGGTTCCTGGCCCAGAAAATGTAGCTTATTGGACATTTGGACAGTTTTTTCCATCTCTTTCAACTTTCTGGTTTAAAAGCCCGCATTTGTGCCTGTTTCCTGCCTTTCCTGTAACTAGTCTAGTCCAGATACAGATTTGCTGTATCCAGGACTGTTGATAAGCTTCTGAGCCCCCCAAGCCTTTCTGTGTTGGAGGGAATCAATCTAGCTTATCAATGGGTATGGTAAGCACTATGAGCCTATCTACCACAAGAGGAGTGGTTTCTGGCCAAGAACTTGTAGTTAATTGGCCGTTTGGGTAATTTTTCATCTATTTCAACTTTCTGGTTTAAAAGACTGCATTTGTGCTTGTTTCCAGCCTTTGCTGTAACTAGTCTAGATCAGGTACATATTTGCTGTATCCAGGACTGTGTGTAAGTTTCTGAGCCCCCATGCCTTTCTGTGTTGGTGGGAAGTCTTCTAGCTTGTCAGTGGGAGTGGTAAGTACTAGGTAGCCTATCTACCACAAGAGGAGTGGTTCCTGGCCCAGAAATTGTAGCTTATTGGCCGTTTGGGCAGTTTTTTCCATCTCTTTCAACTTTATGATTTAAAAGCCTGCATCTGGGCTTGTTTAAAACCTTTCCTGTAACTAGTCTAGTCCAGATACAGAGTTTCTGTATCCAGGACTGTTGCTAAGCTTCTGAGCCTCCCCAAAGCCTATCTGGGTTGGAGGTTAGCCTTCTAGCTTATCAGTATGAGTGGTAAGAACTAGGTATCCTATCTACCACAAGAGGAGTGGTTTCTGACCCAGAAATTGTAGCTTATTGGCCATTTGGGCAGTTGTTTCCATCTCTTTCAACTTTCTGGTTTAAAAGCCTGCATTTGCGCTTGTTTCCCACCTTTCCTATAACTAGCCTAGTCCAGATACAGAGTTGCTGTATCCAGGACTGTTGCTAAGCTTCTGAGCCCCCCCGAAGCATTTCTGGGTTGGAGGTTAGCCTTCTAGCTTATCAGTATGAGTGGTAAGCACAAGGTAGCCTATCTACCACAAGAGGAGTGGTTTCTGGTCCAGAAATGGTAGTTTTTTTGGCCTTTTGGGCAGTTTTTCCATCTCTCGCAACTTTTTGGTTTAAAAGCCCGCATTTGTGCTTGTTTCCCACTTTTCCTGTAACTAGTCGAGTCCAGGTACAGATTTGCTGTATCCAGGACTGTTTGTAAGCTTCTGAGCCACCCAAGCCTTTCTGTGCTGGAGGGAAGCCATCTAGCTTATCAGTGAGAGTGGTAAGTACTAGGTAGCCTATCTACCACAAGAGGAGTGGCTGTTGGCCCAGAAATTGTAGTTTATTGACCACTTGGGTAGTTTTTCCAACTCTTAGCTTTCTGGTTAAAAGCCCACATCTGAACTTGTTTCCCACCTTTCCTGTAACTAATCTAGTCTAGATACAGATTTGATGTGTCCAAGACTGTAAGCTTCTGAGCAGTGCCAAAGTCTGCTCTTCAATTTTTCCCTTAGATCTGCTAGTTCTCTCCTCTTCTGCACTTTTACTAGCTTGTTAGTTTAGCACTTTACCAGACTTCTTGTAGCAATTATTGCAGTTCACAAAAGTGCTACCAGCACTAAATGTTCTACAAGGAAACAACTCCAGTACTTATTAATGCCCACCCCTCCAGGCATGTCTAAAGGTCAGTTGCCTCTGCTTTCTCCTATTAACCTGGTGAACTTGGGCATCCTGAGGTAATGTAGCACTCATGTACACTGACAACCCTCTCCTTTTACCCCCCAACACTCAGACTTGTGAGACATGCACTTATATTTCCAAATTGGAAGCCATGCACTTTCCAGCCAAAACCAGAATAGCTGGTCAAGAGAAGAAGTCAACACTTGTACCACACCACATGGAACACATAGCCCTCCAGAACACACACCAGCATTGCCTCCACATAAAAACACAAACCACATACCCACCTTCGTGGAGGCTTTCAATAAAAATCTAACCAAACAGCAGAGAACTCCAAGGCAGAAAAGCACTCGACCACCACAACACAACATTAATCATAAGACACATAACTCTCCTAAACAGTGTGCCACTCAACCAAAGCCCCTGAGGCAAAACAGTATGCCCAGCACACTAGCCATAGGTGACTTGATACTGAGTCACACTGATGTCCCACTCACTAGGTTGAATAAGGAGAAAGTAACAGTCAGCTGCCTGTCAGGCACCAGGATCCACCACATAACACATGCAGTCAGGTCCCTCAACAACAGGTACAAATATGACTCTGTCATTGTACATGTGGGTGTGAATGACCTGAGATGTTCCTCCCTGTACTACATGAAAAGAGACATGGAGTAGCTCTTGGATTACGTAGCCCAGGCGGGTATGACCGTAGCCCTGAACAGCATTCTACCATCACACAGAATGATACCACAGTACAAGCAGAAAATGACTGATTTCAACAATTCGCTAAATTTCTGGTGTCATTCGAAGGGGATCCAGTATCTGTCTGCCTGGGAGACATAATTGACAGACCTTGATGCTTTCACAGAGATGGTCTGCATCTGTCACCCCTGGGTTTCCGGATACTGGCCACGGCTCTTACCACCCCTATAGTGCCTTTTTTAGGCAGTGTTCCAAAGACCAAATCACCACCGTAACAGCTACAAACAAATGCAATTTGGGGGTCATGCTGCTCAACACTAGAAGTCTAAATCTCAAAATGCCCTCACTCAAAGTACTCCTTAAAATGGAGAACATCGACATTTGTGCTGTAACAGACACATGGTTCAAGGCAGCAGAAAGCACCCCTGCACTACCAGGCTACAACTCATTCCTCACCTTTTGGCCTCAGAACTGTTTCCATATTCATAAAGAATGCACACACCTCCAGATTGGTAGCCCAATATATCGCATCTGATGTACTTCAGGTGCAGCTAACACTGGGTAAGACAGCGATTCAGGTCATAACCTGCTATAGGTCCCCAACCATCTCCTTTCACATTCCACATTCCTAAGCACCCTGGAGAATATTAGGGTCCAAACTAACACTCTCATACTGGGCACCTTCAACTACCCCTCCATTAATTGGGAAAAATACTCATGTACCGATACACTTGCCCAACACTTTCTGGAATTCATTGATTCCAATGCCCTGGACCAGCTCATTCTTACCCCCACTAGAGGTAGCAACATCCTTGACTTGGTCATTACTAACATGGGTGACCTTTGCTCTAAACTAATAGTCAACTCCTCCCTGGTTAGAGCCGAACACAAGCTAATCACATTGGAAATCCACATCCCTCCCTCCCAATGAAGGTAACCACCATGAAAAACTTCTCCAAAGCTAACTTTGGGCTCCTAAAAACAGAGGTGGCTAACTTCATGGCACCCATGCAAATGGAGAATAGTTGCATGACTGCCACATCATGCACCAATGCACTGTATAAACACATACACAAATGCATGGATCTCGCTATACCCAATAGAACTAAGATGCTCTCCTAAAAAAAAAAGGAACCCAATGTGGTGGTCCCCTGCCATAAGCAAACACTACAACAGAAGGAGAAAACTGATGCAGAATAAGGTGAAGTCCCAAGACTGGAAAAACTTCCTTATCAGCCTCAACAAAAGGTTGAGATCCTTCATCAAATCCTCTAAAGCTAGCTATGAAAACAGAATTGCAGCAGATAGTAAAGACAACCAGAAGTCCTTTCATAGTTATGTAAAGGATCTCCATGGCAATACCCAGATTTGCTCTGAACTACTGCACAATGGTACCTTCTATACCAAGCAAACAAATATTGCAAATATACTGGTGGACAGATTCAGTGCTAACTTTACCCCTCTCTCCCTCCCAAAAGACCAATCACAATACCAGTAGATTGCCAGGCACCCAGTATTACTGCTGCACAAGTTAAGACAGCACTGTCCAAGGCCAAGAATACAGCTTCTATGGGACCTGACAGTATCTCTGGCTGTGTTCTACATGAACTACAGAGTGAACTGGCACCTCACTTGTGTGCCCTGTTCAATCACAGCCTCACCTCAGCCTTTGTCCCTACCGAATGGCACACTGCTACAGTCATCCCTCTATACAAAGGAGGAGTGACTACAGACCCCAGGAACTATCGCCCCATTAGCCTGATGAATTTGATATGCAAAGCTATGGAACACATCATCATGGACCTAATAAAAAAGGATATAGGGAATTTCCAAACTCTGGATCCTACACAGTTTGGTTTTGTGAAGGGTAGATCATGCCTGCTCAACTTGGTCAACTTCTTTGAGATAGTTACCAGAGCTGTGGATGAAGGTAAGGTGGGTCATACAGCTTACCTTGACCTGGCCAAGGCCTCTGATACAATTCCTCACTCAGGAATCATAGAAAAACTTACTAAGCTAGGCATCACCTCCTATATCACTAGGTGTATTGCAAACTGGCTCACGAATAGAACTCACAGTGTGAAAGTAGCTGACTCCAAGTCAGACTGCCGATCAGTCACGAGTGGAGTCCCACAGGGTTCAGTTCTGGGTCCTCTCCTGTTTGGTATCTACTTCTCTGAAGTCCAGGTCAACACTAAGGGAGCCTTGCTGACAAAGTTTGCAGATGATTGCAAGTTTGGAGTTATTATTAACTCCCCAAGTGATGTTGACTTCCTACAGAAAGGCCTCAATGAAACCAATGACTGGTGTCAGAACCATGGCCTTAAGCTCAATGACAAAAATGTGTCTTCATCCCCTTTGGGAAGAACCTGGTTCCCTTGAATTACCACATTGATAGTAGTCCACTGAACAGAGAAGGCCTTATAAGAAATCTGGGAACACAGGTTGACGGCAGCCTCTCTTTTGACCACCATGTTGCCACTGTTGTCAGAAAGTCCTTCCATGTGGCATATCTCATTACTAAGGGTTTTGCATCCAGGAAGAAAGAGGTCATTGTCTCCCTCTATTCTTCCCTCATTAGGCCAATCATCGAGTACAATGCCCCATTTGGCATGTACCTCACTAGACACCTGCAACAACTGGAGACACCACAAAAGTATCTCACAAAGAGGATCCTAGGCCTTAAACACTTGTCCTATATGGACAGACTCAAAAAAACTCCAACTATTCTCTTTCTCATATTGTCTACTTAGAGGTGATCTCTGCTTGACTTAAAGCCATGTCTGACCCAGCTCTGTTAGAAATGCTACATCTAAAGAAATCCCAATCCCTCTGCACTACATGCTCCAGAGACCTCAACCTCATTATAACAATCAACAGAACATGCTGGAGGGACAGGTTTATAACCCAGAGGCAGCCCATGGTATGCAATAGACTTTCCGTATATGTCAAGCAGAGCACCTCACTGGCCCTCTTCAAGAGAAATCTTGATGAGTGGATGGGAAATAGAAAATTCACCCCGGGGATCACTCCAGTGGATCTACTCGACAGATGCACTAGGAACTAAGGTTGGGTGGCACAATGCCAGTGTAATCCTTTGGGCTAGGCTTGTAAAGGCTCCAGGGCCATGAGCCTAGTACACACCTATGAACCTATGAACCTATGTTCGGTGTAGAGTTAGCAGATAAATATGCAACACATACATCATTTCTGTTGTTGATCATAGCAATATTTTAGGGTGGTCATGGTGGTGCAGCAGTTAGCGTTGCCACCTCACAGCAAGAGGTTCTCCGGTTCAATTCTTGGCTGGGGTGCCTTCTGTGCGGAGTCTGCATGTTCTCCCTGTGGTCACGTGGGTTTCCTCCAGGTGCTCCAGTTTCCTCCCACATCCAAAAAACATGCAGTAGGTGGATTGGACACTCTAAATTTGGCCCTAGGTGTGAGTGTGTGCATGTGTGTGCCTTCTGTGGAAGGTTGGGCGCCGGGCTGGCAACTTGACACCGTAAAACTCCACTGCCAATCATGGGCGGGCAGATGATCCACTGTGGCGACCCTTAACCAGGAAAAGCCAAAAGAAGAAGAAGAAGGAGATCATAGCAATATTTCCCTATCCATTGAACAGAACAGTAATAAAATTAATATTGTATTCATAAACTGTGTATGATATATTTCCATTCATGTTTTCCCAGGGAATTTTTTATTGTTTCAAATATTTATGCTTGTTTAACTGAGATGTTATCATATTTATTATTATTTCATTTAGTAGACATTTAACTCATAAGCAAGGTTTAAGTAATGCATGCTTGACTAGAATGAGTATATTTTTCATTTCATTTACTTTTCTTTTAAAAGTTCATGATGGGTGCTGTTTATAAATAGTTTATACAAAATGGGAACACTTATATTTTTGACATGAACGAAGCTCAAACATCATAAATACCAGTACAGGCAATGCAAAAAAAATATTTAAAATAAGTGGGATGAAAAGCTGGGTAATTATAAATGTAAGCATATGAAATGGCCTAGGCACAGGGACTGATGATGCAATCTACAAATAACAAGAGGAGGACTAAATTATAGTGTTGTAAGTGGCCTGTTTCTGAAAAAGAAAACAGTACTTCTTTTTAAAATTTGGAATGGAAGTTCATTGCTAAGGTAGGCAGTTTAGTCAAAGGATGTATAAAGGACTAAATCCTGAGGATCCCACATTTTTCAAATGATTCCACCTAGTCCTGCTAGGTTGGTGAGATCTGATAAGTACTAACATCCTGGATGAGGTGTGTTCTGAAGACACATACATAACCAGTCATGCTTGCAGTGGTTTACTGTCAAATGAGATGCACCTTACCGTCTGTCAGAAGGTCAGATGGAAAGGTGCAAAAAGGCAAAACTGGGAACTCAAATCCTGTCAACTCCAAAATGTTGACAAGTAACTTTTGTTCATAGTTTTGAGTGTCAATGTTTTGAACTGGATTGCACAACAGTGGGGATTGGGAAAATTACTATTTTCCTCACTGTAATACAATCTTGGAGTTAGAATATATAATTAATAGGGGGTGTGGGGGAGCACCCCCCACATGAGGGGTGCCCCCTGAAAACAGTAGAACTATGTATGCATTTAAGACAGTGTATTTCTGGGTCAGTGAGCTCTGCAGCCATTATTAAATGTCAATTCTTGCCTTCCAAACGACTCGACATTCTGAACAGTTGTCTTGATTTTATTCATTGATCTGTTTCGGAGATGTGATCATTCATGGCTAGGGCTTTCAATATCTTGATAATAAACTGCCTGCAGTACCATACTGACCAAACTAAATCTCTATGATGGTGACATATTAAAAAAGATGGTTAAAAGAATTATCGGATCACTTTTAACCTTTTTAATGTTGCTGACAGTTGGCACTTGATTATTCAATTGAATAAGAGCTATAATATGGGATGCTGGAATGTGGAAAAACGTAATTCACATTCATATAGTGATAGGATGAATCAGTAACTATGTGCTAACCACAGTTCAGCATTATAAATCAGTAAAGATAAAAGAGGACTGAACCAAAAGCTGTAGGTAATTTTATGCATGGGAATAAAAGAAGAATGGGATTACAGCATCAAGGAGTGGCAAGGGGAGATTTAAGATGGGTGTACATCACATGTTATCTCAAGGGCTTGTTATGGACATGATTGTCTGTTAGCTGACAGAAGGCTTCTCGTACTGAGGCACAGATTTGCTAGGAGGACACAAGCAAAGGATCAAAGATGAGATGTGTAATCAACAAATGCACTGTGGACATAGTAAAACAAATTGGAAGGTAAATTATGAAAATGGAATCAGAAGGAGTGGAGTAAGCAGATGTACCCAGCTTTCACCCCAAAATGATGACAATGTCAGGTGTATTAGAAAATATTGAGTAAAAGTTTTGGATTGCACTGAAATTAGGTTTGAAATGTTAACATGCCCTGGAAAAGAGCATCTGTAGTTCGTTTCCTTATACCTCACCTTTCTTCACATGAGACCTGATTGATGTTATAAGCTGCCTACTATATTCACTACATAGTACTGATGCAAACATATTTCATGTCCTGTTTAATGGATTTGCAAATAATTGGTCATCCCAACAAGACAGTAATATTATGGAATGTGGAAGCAGGTCCTTAATCAAATGATATGTTAAAGATAATAAAATTAAGTCATTGTATAACAATGCATATTAACAACACATTTCAGTGTTTGCCACCCTTTGCTTAATATATTGCTATACTACAATGTCTTAGCACAGTCAGTACCAGGTTTTAAATATGTAACCTTCAGTCAAGGAAAACTGGCATAAACATACAGCAAAAGTAATTTGCAATAAATAATTTTTGTTTGGTTCAATAGTAACTGAATTTAGTTTTACTATTGGCTAAGCTAAATAGCATTAATTGAAGCAAATAAAAATTAACTGTGTTGTATTTTATTAATAATCTATCAGTCTGATCTTGCATTTTATTTTTCATTGGTTATTACATGAAACATTTGCAACATTGCCAAGATGTCTCATATCAGCTGATCCTATAAAGGTTAGTTTACAAGCAGGCTGTGCACGTGAGCTCTACAATGCCAAACCAATAGTAAGTACACCCGAAACTCTTCAATATATCTTACCAAACATTATAGTACTACAGACCCTAAAGAAGTTAAATGTGGTGTAATGAAACACAATGTTCAATCAGCAATTTCAGAGATAATTAGTCAATTTATTTATTGCAATTATCCAATAAAAATCTTGTTCTTTTCTGTTTGCCATTTTGTAATACTTCTTAAATAAGTAT
>NC_056744.1:1067859527-1067892930 GCF_019279795.1 Protopterus annectens | reverse complement strand
TGCTGATATATTGAATTGTATGGAGGTTCTGTTTCCCAGTGTTTACTCAATTAAGAAATCATGTTCTGTAAGCTTTGACTAGTTTTTTTTCCGTGCTTCTGTTTGATGCCTCACAGAATGAAGAGGCAGCTCCCATGTTACTATTCATACTGTAGTTTGAGGACTGTGTGGTATGCCCTTCAGTTCAACACAGATATTGCATTGATTACAACACCTTGGATGTTTTTGTTACAGCATACTTGTATCCTGTGATTGTTGATACTTGAGCAGATAGGCACTTCTTTGCAGCATTTCATAATCAGCAAGAATCATCAGGAAGTTTGCATTTTGCAGGTTACTGATTGCTAATAATTGTATGCAAGTCATGCATTCAGTTGTACACATACAATACTGCTAGTGCATCATATAGTAGATTCTCCATTCTCCATGCCTCCATTGCCAGTCTGATGTATGTCACTGCTACCCATCTTCAGATGTTGCAGCTAAAACCATGACTTCTGTCAGTCAAATGATTAGTCCATAAAGTCTGTCATGACTAGTGTGTCTTCTGTTTGATTGTCTCCCATGACCATATGCTGTACTTTGTCATCCAGGTATTTGTTCCTAAGACCCTTTATAGTTGTCTATCCTCCTTGTCTATCTACCTGGAGAACCATTATCTTAAGTTGTTGGCTCAAGGTTCTATGGTGGAATCATCTCATCCTGAGGGCAGCTGTCTGTCAAGAAGAAGGCCAAAAAAGTTAAGTCTAATCCAGCTGCTGTCCAACCTCCTCCAGACATCTCTCTTGAGGCTGATAAAAGCCTGGAGGACCATGCACTGGTTGCTTTGGATTCCTGTGCCACGTCCCCATCAGAGGCCAGCATGGATCTGGCTTCTTGCATGTCATCAGAGGCTTTTCAAACATCTGTGATGTTGGCAGATTATATCCAAAGGAATGAGGGGGATTCCCCAGATCTTAGGGGGAGACTGCTATAACCATTATTGAATCTTGCCAGGAGCCTGACCCTCTGAGGGTGTTTTGTGTGGATGTTTCACAGAAGAAGGAACAAAAAAATAAAGCATATTTCCCTGTTAAGGATCCACAACATGAATGACAGGATATCACTCAGGGAGTACTTAATGCTTTGATGGCCTTGAAGCTACCTCGAGAGGTCTCTCTGCCTGCTCCCCGCTGGTCTTAAACTCCACTCAAGAGGCCTGCCTAGGAACTAGATTGCTCAGGTAAGGAAGGGATATTACTACAGAATGTTTCTGTTCCCATGAAAGGAGAACACTTGTAGACAAAATCTGGATCTTTCCCAGCTGAATACCTTTCTTAAGATTCCTTACTTTTGGATGTTATCTATGCAGACCTTATTACCTCTTCTTCTACCCCATTCCTTTCTGGTATCTCTGGATCTAAAGAACGCCTAACTTCACATCCCCATCCATCCTTTCTTCAGGAAATGTTTACATTTCTCTGTCTCTTCCTTGATTTTCATTCTCTGCTTTGCCCTTTGGCCTCTTTACTACCCCAAGGATATTCAACAAATGCCACGCTTATTGCTTTATGCATGATTCAAGGTATTCAGATCTTTCCCTGTCTGGATGATCTGATTATTCAAGCTTCTTCATCTAGCACTCTGCTTCAGAATCTCAGGTTTACGGGGGTGTGGCCAAGATGAGCACAGAGTAACAGCTTTTCTTATCAACTCTGCCTTTACAAAACTTTATTGTCAGGAAATATTGATATAAACTTCCCTAATAATAGTTTTTTTATTTTAATTAATTCTTTAAAATATATATTAGGGTAGTATATAAAAAATTTCAAGTAGATTTTAAGTTTTCCTGTCAAAGTTGCACTTGGAAGTACTACAGTAAAATAACAGGATGAGCTTCACTAAATCTTCTCATCAAGAGACAACTATAAAAAAAGAACTACAGTCATTACTAACTACTATTCAGGAACTAAGTGTCAGGATAGACAAAATGGATATAAAAATTCACAATTTCAAAGAAAAGTGTTCTCACCAAATGGACATTCTACATGAAGATTTATTGCAACAGAGGAAGCAGATTTCAGGAATGGAAACTGCATTAAGTGATATGGATAACAGACTTCAGGAGAGTGAACATAATGTTGAGTTCATGCTAAAGCAAAATTCTTTTCTTCAGACAAAGGTTGATGACCTTGAGAACAGGTCCCATAGGAATAATGTGAGAATTTTTGGCTTACCGGATAACATAGAGGGAAATAATATGGAAACATTTTTATCTTCCTGGTTGCCTGAAGTACTCGAACTGCTAGAGGCTCTTTCATATGGTATCGAAAGACCCAGTAGATCAATGGTGACATCTAAAAACACCAAGAGTAATTATACTAAATCTGTTATTGTAAAGTTCCTATCAGCCCATGATAAGGAAATGGTACTAAAGACTGTGTGGGCAAAATCCCCAATCAAACTGAAGGACAATATTATACGCTTTGATAATGAGTATTCTTCTTCAGTATTATCAAAAAGGAAAATTTTCTTGCCTTTAGTCAGAGAACTAAAAAAGAATAAAATAAAACCCCATTTGCTTTTTCCTGCAAGACTGAAAATATTTTATCAAGATGGTTTGAAAATTTTTGATGACCTAGACAATGCAATAACTTATATAAAATCTAATAACATACTGGAAAAAGTAGATGAAATGGAGTGGGCCAGTCCTAGTTTTAAAAGGAATGCTGAGAACAACACTTGGAAAACATTTGACCCTAAAAAAAAAATCAAAAGATGAATCATAACAAGTACATATTTGCACTTGGTTCACTCAGTTGGGGAAATGAAACCGGACATCCAGGTGAGCTTTTGGTATTATATTTAATATAATGTAAATTGGTTAACTAAATAGTTGTCTATTTTGTTTTGTAGAATAGTCATTTGTTGTTTTTTTTTTTCATTTATACTATTTGTTTAAGATTAATTATCTTAATGTTTATAGGTTTGATTCCCATGGATGCAGTAATTCTCCTGTCTCAGATATCTATGCTTCTGGATGTCTTGTAGTGGTACTTATCATTAGGGGGTGTATTTGTTTATCTTGATTTTGGTTCTTATAGTGGTTGGAAAACTTTTATTTAGTTATAATTGCTGTATTTGTATTTTAGTTGATTTATGGTTAATTGTTTGATAAAGGAATCTTGTATGTTGGGCTGATGTATAGTTGCAGAATTGCTGTGCTAGTGATGGTACTTCTGACTCGAGATGTGAGTGGCAGTGTGGCTGGAGTAATGATAAGGCTTTGTTGTCGTTTCCGAGTTGTTGGTGTGTTTATTTGAAGGCTCTGGTTTGGTGCTCTAGCACTGTAGAGACATGTGTGGTGTTGTTTGTGTTAATTGTATGTTTTGGTGCCTGTGTGCTTTGGTCAGAGATTAACCGGAGAGTCTGGTTGATAGTGTGGTGAAGCTTTGCTTGATAGCTGTCATTGCTTCGTGTTGTGCATGCAAGTTTTTTTTTTTCTTTCTTTCTCATCTCTCTCAGTATAGAGGGAGTCTCAAGACATTGCCTTATATGTAGTTAAGTAATGTTTTACTTACTATTTCCCACCGGAACTTTGAAAGCTTTATCTTCATGATGAGCTCGAGACTGTGATATCCATCGCAGCTGGAAAGCTCAGAGCTTTCTTAAAATGTCATCATGAAGGCGTCGGAAGTAAACTGATCTTCTGATCCTCACCGGGAAGCTACTGACTCAAATTTGTTTCCTCATACAGCATACGGAAAGAAGATATAACTAGATTACTACTTTCAACTTATTGTAAGACATTATATGCAATAATCTCTTAAATAAATAGGGATTATATTATGCATGTAGCCTAAATACTTTTTCTGATCATCATAGGTATTCTTGAGCCTTATGTATTGATAAACGAATAGTATTCTCATAAAATATTTGCTTTATGTATGACAAGGGTGCCTATATCTTGATGAGAAATACTAGTTGTGATGTGTGCATTTTTGGAAGATTTAATAACGCTACAAGCTGTTTATATACTTGTGTTACATGTACATTTTTTATAACTATTGACTTGCTGAGAAAATATTCATGAAGCATTTATCAAAATGTTAATTGTATAGACGTATATAATAGGTTATCTCAGTTATTTTATGAATGCATTTGTGTAATAGACTGATAGGAATGTACCACATAGGCAGCAATAATATTGCAAGGACAGGTGCATTAAAATAGTTAGATCTGTTTATCATTAGAAAATGTGAAATTTTCATCTTTTGTTTTGTTAATGAAATAGCTTTTCAAAATTCAAAGATAGTATAAGCTATAATTGAATAATAAAAAGCTCATTATATTTAAATAAGGCTGTTATATAGTATACAGGAGATATTTAAGCACCTTGCTTCTTTGAACTAATATGACCTTTTCACTAGTTTTCAGTATGGTGATGGACCCTTTGAGGTAACTCAAATTAATGCAATGAATGGAAGATCAGACTTTTAAGGTTTATTAGCCACTCTTCTATGAGAGACTGCACCGGGGTGTTTGGTTATAAGAAAACTAACAGGATGTTGTTGGTTTTACTTCTTGATGAGTAATCACTATATTTGGTTTCTGGCAAAGAAATGCAGTGTTCATTTCTTTCAGAACAATCACTATGTTAGTTGATTATTAGTAAAATCACTTTTATTAGCATCTTATTTATTAGCTGCCAATGTTAGTGGTTATTGAAGGCCCTTAGGTGATTCATTTACAACTATGTCCCAGTTAGCTGATCACCTATGGCAGTACTATATATCACACTTTAGCCTTTATTAGCCATATTTTGGTAATAAAATAATGCCATAGTCTCTTTTTAAGGTTCTTATCAAATGTGATTACTTTAAAACAGAAGAGTGAACTAATAGATCATAGTAGTTATTAATAACCTACTAACTAATGTAAGAAAATTCTGTACTTTATTCCTAAGATGTAGCTGTCATCAATTTACTAATTGACACAACATTATATCTATACATTTGGTTCATACAAAAAAAAATGTTTATGTTATTCATGAGAAGCCTTATTTTTATAGTTATGACTATAGACATTTAGGCAAGTGCTGATTGGATGCTGCTTTTGATAGTAGGTCGATTTGAGTGACTGATGTCATTCAAGTTAGGAGTTTTAAACTCCAGAAGGGATAGGGTTGGTTATTTTGTTTCATGTTTATCTTATAAATATTTTCTAATAACTTTTCAGACGTTCATATCTTATGTAGTAGGAAACAACCTTAATTTTAAGAATATGATACTCTTACACTATGTTTGTTCTAATGATCATAATAGTATTCCTATTAGATATATTCTTGTGTATTTCTTAGATCAGTATGTTTATATTTACATCATTTAATTTTCAATGACTACACTAAAAGGTATATCAGTTAACATTAATGGTTTAAATAATCCTAATAAAAGGAGGAATTTAACTAGATATCTTAAGTTACATAAATCCCAATTAGTATTTTTACAAGAAACTCACTTAATAACAGAGGATATATTCAGACTTGAATCTAAAACATATAAGATTTTAGTAAGTTCTGAACATACTAAGAAAAAGAGAGGAGTAGCTCTCCTATGGAACAGCATAATGTCTTTTCCTAAAATAATAGATACATATAAGGATAATAAAGGAATGTTTTGTGCAGTCACCATAGAAATAAACAGTAAAATTTTCACATTGATTAACATATATTGGATCCCAGGGATATGGATAAACACAATGAAACAACATCTAGATCAAATTGTACTATTCTCTAAAGGGAACATTATTTTGGCAGGAGATTTCAATTGTATTCTAGATTACAAAGACTCTAGTACTAATGGGAAGAGAAGAATATCTACATCATCTAAATTATTAAAAGACTTTTCAGATACTTAATTTTTGAAAGATATAAATTATTTTGCAGATACTACTTCTTTGTTTTACACCTTTTTTTCTCATAGACATAACTCATACTCGAGGATAGAGTTTTTATTTCTAATAATTTAACAGATTCCTTAAACAAATCAGCAGTAATTTCATGTCCTTTATCAGATCATAATTCTATCATTTTTGAAGTGGTAGTCAATCCAAATTTTAATACTCATATAAAAAGGATCCCAGCTTATATCACAAAATTAAAAGATTTTAATGATTTAATTTCTACAGAAATACATATTTTTTTAGAACTTAACAATACTAATGATATATCAAAAATTTACATATGGGATGCCCTAAAAGCTTATCTATATGGTAGGATATTGAATTGGTACTACAAAAAAAAAGAAAGCTTGGGATAAAGAGCTGCAAGATATACAATGTAAATTAGACACTTTAAAACTTAGTAATATGGGTGATAAATATATATCAGATAAAATAAAATAAATAAATATGTTAAATAATAAATATCTAGAAATATTAAAACATAAAACTATGATCAATATAGAAAAATTCAAATTTATAAATTTCTCTTCTAACCCCAAATCCTTAAAAATTATTGCTAATAAAATGAAAAGATTAAATAGATTTAATCATATTAATGAAATATTTTCCCCTAAAAAAGGAAAAATGGTATCGGAAATTCATAATATATTAACTGAATTTAGAGAGTTTTTTATAAACATCAACCAAATAACTACTGAAATTAACTCTAAAGAGGAAATAAAAACATTTATTAATAAATACACTAAAACAAGACTTTCAGAGGAACAAGGGATTTCTATTGATAAACAAATATCTTTCAAAGAACTTCAAACTCACATTACCAAATTAAAGCAAAATAAATCACCAGGTAATGATGGCATCATTCCTGAAATTTACAAATTACTACCTTTAAATTCTCTAAAATTGCTTTATAAAGTATTTAATCTTGTTCAGGACAAAAACATAATTCCACCTTCTTGGAAATACATTTTTATTTCTCCTATTTTAAAATCTAACAAAGATCTCTCTAAGTGTACCTCCTATAGACCCATCTCCCTATTAAACACTGATTACAAATTATTTATGTCCATTTATGCAGAAAGGCTTAAAACACTTTTACCCAAATTAGTTGATAGTGATCAAACGAGGTTTATAATGAAGAGAACTTCATATGATAACACTAAAAGAATATTAACTTTAATTGATTCGGTAACAAATCTTAAAACAAATTTAACCCTAGTTAGTTTAGATATAAATTGTGCTTTCGACTCAGTTACATGGGAATATTTGTTCACTCTATTAAAGGAATTAAATTTCTCCAATAATTTTATCAATCTTATCACTCTGTTATATGAAGGTAGCCAAGCTTATGTTAAAATTGGCACTAGTATATCTCAAAATATACCAATAGTAAAAGGTACTAAGCAAGGGTGTCCTTTATCCCCTCTTTTATTTTCATTAGTTATGGAACCATGGGCAAATTTAATAAGACATGATACAGATATTGAAGGATACAAGTTAAACCCCACTATATCATCTACAATAAATGTTTGCAGATGACATATTGATTACTCTTGGGAGTAGAAGGGAATATATACAAAAACTTTTTAAAAACATGGAATATTTTCAAAAATTCGCCTTACTTTCAATAATAATAAAACACAAATTCTTTTAACAGGTTCAAAAAAATACAATATACCTGATGAATATAATGAATATGTAGCTCAGTCTCAACAAATAGCATATTTAGGTATACTTATTACTAACAATATTAAAGATACCATTCAAATAAATTATAATAAATGTCTATTACAGATAGAATATTTAATAAATAAATGGAACAAATTACCCTTTTCTATGGATGATAAACTTTTAATAATAAAGATGATCCTTCTCCCCAAAATCTTATATATAACTCAATCTTTATCTATACCTCCTTCTTACCAAATAATTAAAAAATTTAATTCAATGATTCAGAATTTTTTGTGGTTCCCAAATAAGCCAAGGATTGCATTAACATGCCATATGTATAATTGGAATAATGGGGGTTTAGCCTTACCAAATTTAAAATTTATTCAATTTCATCAGTATTCAATACAATCTCTCATCTCATTGATGTGGAATATACTGCTAAGTGGAAAGAGTTTATAGAGGTATTGTCACAAAATACCAAAGATATAAACAGTTCCTATAAACTAAATATAATTAATAATCCATTTATTTGGAGGTTAAAAGATTATATTTCTGAATTTTCTTCTCTGAGTTTTAACTCTAAGTATATAGTTTTTTTCTTTTAAAATCATTTAAAAATTTTATATTTAAATATAATATATATACGGATTGGCTTTTTTTACTCTTCCCTATAGCCTACACACACAGATCTATTTTCTCTTCAGATTATACAAAAATGTCTATATTTCAGCAAAAGCATTTAACATTTTGGCAACAAATGATGATAAATAATGAGATAAAATCCAATAGTTTACTCTTGGAAGAGTATAAACTTGATTCTTGTTTATGGTTAGAGCTTCAAGAAGCTAGACAATATGTATTAAATACATTGAATTCTATGTCTCCTATAATTATGGAAAAAATTTCCAAGCTAATACAATATATGATTTTATCAGTTTTTCATAAATCTCCTGCTAATAACAAGTTATCAGACATTTATAGGGCAATTAAATGTGATTTAGATACACATTCAGATAATTATTGGAAATATTTTTCTTTAATTAATAATAATCCCCCTTCTGAGAAAGACAAATTGAATATTTTACAATCAGCAAGTATGACTACTTCTTCTTTAAAATGGAAATTATTCATATGGAGATTTTTAAATAGATCATTTATCACTCCTCATAATATAAGTATATTTTCTAAAAAGAATATAACATGTTGGAGATGTAATATTGAATTGAATGCTGACTGGTCTCATATGTTTTATAATTGCATATATTTAAGAAAATTTTGGGATGATAT
Organism: Protopterus annectens; assembly: GCF_019279795.1. Classification (NCBI taxonomy): domain Eukaryota; kingdom Metazoa; phylum Chordata; order Ceratodontiformes; family Protopteridae; genus Protopterus; species Protopterus annectens. The sequence goes on along the minus strand of NC_056744.1, from coordinate 1,067,884,032 downwards.
CAATAATTTGTTTCAAACAATTTTACTGATAATTTCTTTATATCTAAATCACTTGTTTTATTTAATACTCCTGTTCCTGATTGTGTAAAAGAGAATAAGTACCCTTTGGTTTGGTCTATACTATCTATAGCTAGAAAAACAATCACTAAGAATTGGAAATCTAGTACAGCACCTACATTTTTGGAATTTAAAAATATACTCCTTGAAACATGTAATTTGAAAATGTTAACTATTAAATCTAGATCATCTAGGAATACTACATTATATAATTTATGGAATATCATCTATGAACTTCTAGAAAAATAGTTTATTAATTTATGTAAACAGATGATTTTTATTAATCCTACAGCTACATTAAGAAAATTTTGTTTTGCATGATGAACATCTTTGTACATAGTTTAGTTACATTGGTTTATATATTAGAAAGTTTGTTTTTTTAATTTCTTGTTTTTTAACTTTAAAGAAAAAAAATTATAATTTCATGGAAATATTTGTTCATTTTAATAATTATTTAATAAAATTCTTTGAAAAAAAAAAAGAATCTCAGGTTTACAACTTCCCTATTACAGAGTCTGGGGTTCCCCATAAACTTCCAGAAATCAGTTCTGATGTCTTCCCAGGAACATAGTTTCCTCAGCTGCAGACTTCAAACAGTTTTCCCACTTCCATCTGTGCCTGACCCCAAGGCTCTGTCTCTAATTGTCTTTTTTCAGCCCCTTCTTCCTCTGGTGTCTATCATGGCCAGGGAATTTCTCAGGGTCCTGGGGTTCATGGCTACCACCATTCCCATGCTCCCTCTTGCCAGGCTCCATATGAGAACAGCTCAGTGGTTCCTCAAGTCAGTGTGGCTTCAACACTGTCATCCCCTGGACTTTCTGGTACCTTTCCTTCCCTGTCTCAGGCTCAAGCTTCAGTGTTGGATTCGTTGACGTTCACTCAATCCGTGGCTTCATTTTCAAGCTGCTATTCCAACTCAGGAGCTTTTTACAGTCACCTTAGACAGATGGTGGGATGCCTCCTGTGGCCCTCTCAAGGTTCAAGACTCTGGCTTCCTCATCAGAGGTCAGAACACATCAATATAATGGAGATGAAGGCTTTTCTTCTGGCTGTTCAGGCTTTTCATTTTCTCTTTCATCCTGGGCCTCTCAAAGTTTTCATGCAGAATACCACAGTGATGTGCTATGTCATCAAGCAAGGGGGAAAAAGGTTCTCTCTTCTTTGCAGACTAGCTGTTCGGGTCTGGGATCTAGCTATCAAGTATTATGTGATTCTTATGGCAGTTTACATTCCCTTTGAGCACAATCTAGTGGCAGACTCCTTAAACAGGTCCAGCACACAAGCTCACGAATGGATGCTTCACATAGATGTGTTTCTGGACATTGCCAATTGGTGGATTATTCCTCAGGTAGATCTTTTTGCCTCCACTCTGAATAGCCAACTTCCTCTAGTCTGTTCCATAGTCCAATGTACTCTGGCTTGGAAACTGGACACCTTGCATTTTCTTTGGAAGGGGATGTTTTTGTAGGCCTTCCCTCCCCTTCCTCTGTTACCATGAGTTCTGCACAAGAGCAGGCAGAACTCTCCCAAAATCTTGCTAGTGACTCACATTTTGCCCAGGCAGCATTGGTTCCCCCTTCTTTCTCACCTGACCAAGGACAATCACCACAGTTTACATCACAAGGTAGATGTTTTTACACAAGACAAAGGATTTTTTTGTCTATTCTCACTTGTTCACTTTTTAATTGACGCGGTGGGTGATATGGTTTTTAATCCCTTTGAGGCATTTCTTTTCTGAGGATGTGCTCTGTGTCCTTCAGGAGGCCAGGAAACTCACTACCAGGAAATTTTATATGTCCAAATAAATGTAATTTCCTATCTGGTGCCTATCTCATAATGAAGATCCTCCATCTGTGGAGGTTTCTCTGATTCTGGTAGAAGGCACACAAGGAGTAATCTGCAAGTCATTACTTCTACTTGGACATGCTCAAAGATTGCAGAGTCCTCAACCACCCCAATCATCATGTCCAGGCCCAGAGAACAATAGATAATTATTCCACAATTAATCTGACTACTACTGTGAATTACACAAAGCCCTAGCAGGACTCCTATACACACTAGCATGCATTACTCATACAACTATGACAAATACTGGGTTGACTATATGAAATACATTAGATAGAATTACTTATTCCTGGTCAAATGGGCATGAGCAAACATATGATTAAGTAATTGTAGCAGCCTACAGCCCCAAGGTATGTTCATTCCTGATCTCTAGTGACTTTCTATGTGTCATTTTGCATATTTCTCTCATGCATGCATGCATGTGTTTCCATTGACTTAATTTCCTCTTATCTTATAATAACATTCTGATAACTGGTTACATTAAATTGTTCATGTTAATGATGTATTCCTCATTGCATCTAGCATGGGTAGTAGTTGAAAAAGCTCTGATACAGATCAGATTACTTAAGTGGTTCATGTAATTGAATTTACAAATTCAAAAACTTGCACTGGTTCTACAAGAACTACTATCCAATCACTGAAAATAAATTGAGAAGGCTGCAAAACTGTCTCTCTTTCACAATAAAAGCACAGTTGCATATATGTTGGGTGTTGGGGTAAAATATTCCATAAATATGTGTATTTGTGATTAGAACATATGAAATTACTGGCTGAATCAGGAACATGGAAGTATGGGTAAACACATAATATTTTGACTAGGTTTAGGTGTTGTATAACTGTATATATGACATTTTATCAAAATGTAAACAGTTAACAGTTTTTAAAAGCAATACCTGACCAAATGTATACACAACTGTTTGAAGGACTGCATACCTTTGTTGAAGACATACTTTTACTGGAAATTAATAGACATATTTTAAAAAAACCTATACAGAAAGAAAGCTCATACCATATTTCATGTGATACTGGAAAATTTGAAGAATGCAGTGCCACATTAAGACAGGTAACCTGTAGGCAAAACTACAGAGGTGATGTAAAGCAGAAAATATGAACCTTCTATAGAAACAAAATACAGTGCGTACTCCGGACTGTGCTTTTCTTGTTGTAATACCATAAACTATCCAAAACTTTATTTTACAGACTTTGATAAGTAAGACTGAAATACAATGCAGTGGAAAGAAGAAATACTTGTGACCATGTGTTTATACTGTGATGTGCTAGAAACTGTGGGTAGAATTCATAGTCCAAAGCTTCACATTTTCATGGCAGTGATCCATGATAAGTGGTGCTATGTGGTTATATAAAATCCAAACTTTCAGGATGACTACAGAAATGCAGAGGACTTCTTTTGTGAACATGCCCCCTATCCCAAAAGTGTAACATGCTTAACGCATAAGCTATAGAGGGACAACTACTACACTGTTAAGGGGCTTTACACGTATGTGTATGAGTTTGATGCATATACATGAATATATAATTCGATCATTTGCATATTAAGCATGTAAATAGCCCTGAATTTATGCCAGTAAGTAGCAGTTTTCTTGCAGAATACAGAGATGAGGAGGGAGTTTAGCTGGTACTTGTGCACACCTGGACATTGTTACTGAAGGGGTTGCTTGGGTAAATGTTTCATTTTACTGCTTGTGCATACCAGGAATTATTACTGAATTGGTTGCTTGGGGAAACATTTCATTTTGGTGCTTATCCATACCTGGACATATTACTGATTGGGTCACTTGGGTGAATGTTTCACTTTAGTGCTTGTGTATACCTGGAAATATTAATGAAGGAGTTGCTTGGGTGAATGCTTTATTTTAGTGCTTGTGCATACCTGGCCATATTACTGATGGGGTCACTTGGGTGACTGTTTCACTTTAGTGCTTGTGTATACCTGTACATATTGGGTCTATATTACATATTTGAATGCTTAAATGTTCGAATCACTAAAGGCTGACCTTTAGTGATCGAACATTCAAAAGTTTGAATATATAAAAAAAATAATATCAAAAAAAAAAAAAAGAAAAAGGAAAGGGTTTAAGCAGCTCCCCCCACACCCCCCTCGCTGCTTAAATATACCAACTCCGAGATCGCCATTCAGTGCGCTACAGTGTGGAAACGGAAAATTTCCCATTCCCTACACTGTAGCATGATCTTGGAGTTGGTATATTTAAGTAGCAGGGGTGTGGGGGGTGCAGGGGGGGCTTGTCCCTCTGCTTACACCCTTTAGTTTTTTTTTTTTTAATTTTTATTTATACTCGAACATTTTAATGTTTGATCACTAAAGGTCGACCTTTAGCGATTCGAACATTTAAGAGTTTGAATATGTAATATAGACCCGTACATATTAATGAAGGGGTTGCTTGGGTGAATGTTTTATTTTAGTGCTTGTGCATACCCGGACATATTACTGAAGGGGTCACTTGGGGAAATGTTTCATTTTGGTGCTTGTGCATACCTGGTCCTATTACTAAAGGGGTCAATTGGGGAAATGTTTCTTTGTGGCACTTGTGCATACCTGGACATACTACTGAAGGAGCTGCTTGGCGAAATGTTGCATTTTTAGTGTTTGTGCATACCTGGACATGTTAATGAAGATGTCACTTGGGTGAATGTTTCATTTTAGTCCTTGTGCATGCTAGAAAATGCTACTGAAGGGGTCCCTTAGGAAAATAATTAATTTATGTGTCATGGAAGTGCTTGTGCATACATGGTCAGACTGCTGAAGTGATCACTGGGCAAAATCATTTATTGTGCCATTTTAGTGCATGTGCATAATTAACGCAAACTAATGAAGGAGTTCCTGAGGAAAATAATTAATTTTTGTTTCAGGGAAGTTCTTGTGCATACTTGGCCAAACTACTGAAGGGATGGCTGGAGGTAAGTTCTTGGACTGCAACTCCAATATCCAAGATGGAGCATCGCATTTAACAAAGGATTAATGTAATGCACAGATGTTGGACTATGAACTGCAAAACTGCCTCATTAGCATACTATGCTTTACAACATTTCTCATTTGCATAACATTATTTTTAAAGCCTTTCCCATTAGTCTAAATGACATCTATGAATCTTGCCTTTGCTACGCTCATTCATAAGTATCAAGAACACCCAAAGTGCATTAGCACAAGTGACTATGAATACAGGCCTGCCTTTAATATTTGAAAATATGAAATATGGTTTTATATGGACATCTGCTGGTGTTTTTTGCATGTATTGTTGATATCAGTTGTTTTATTATAGTTTACAGTACTAAGGAAAAAAATGACAAACCTGGCAGACTTCACAGCTGATTTTCTGATTATCCAGCAAAACGAAACAAGCATTTTTTTGTTGTAATATATAAAAATATAGTATATTGAAAAGTGTCAAAATGTGTGCATATTTTAACTCATATATATATATATATATATATATATATATATATATATATATATATAAATTAAAGAATATATCATATACTTATCTATGAAAATGAGCCTTATTAATGTGGCATAACCTTTTAGGGACTTGCAAAACACCCTACACTGATCTTAGCATAGAAGTCAAAAAATAAACGAGACTTCTAAATTCCATCTAGTTGATCAAGGGCATATTTCAAGTGCTAAGAAAGTATTTGAAAATAGTTGCAATCCAAGCTTCATAGAGGATATATTTCTTATTTCTGAACGTGAAAGCTTATTAAAGTCAATAGCCATGTATAAATTAAAATATTTAAATATTTAAATGAATATGAAATGCATTGTACATTTTATCAAAAAAATGTAGCTTTTTGCCTCTCACCACTGACCAAGTATATGCTTCTTTCCCCTTCTCTAAAGAGAGATGAAAAGGCTAAGTTTTAAAATTTCTGTCTTCCCTTCCACCATCTTCAGCAAATCAAGGTGGTCAATTGAAATAGGGATGCCTGGGTCTTTGTCATCCCTATACACCTGTGAAACTGGCAAATTAAAAGGTTTTAAAGAAGATGAAAGAGAAGAAAAATTTTATCAAAAACAGTTAAGACTGATAGCTCATATGGATAGTCAAAAAATATTTCAAAAAAGTGTAAAAATACATGTTTCAGAGAAATTGTGGACTGACATTAAACATCTGCAAAGTATATCACCATAAGTTAAATTTGTTTTATTTATAAGTTTAATTCAGAACCAAAAGAAAGCAGTGAATGGGATCTTTATCACCCTGCCTTGAATTGTTTCCCCATAAAAATTCAAAGTATAGCATAGAAGTGGCTAAATTTTGGAAGTCAGATTGTGTGAAATACAGCATAATAAACTATGGGATAATATCATTTATGTAAAATGCTTAAAAAATCACCAGTTACATGCATTGTTCATACTCAGGTTTACATTGGCAGAACACCAATTACCAAATTATATAAAAATAAAAAAGATAAAGAACTGTGTTACTTTAAAATGTTGCAGAATCAAGCTGTTTCACCAAGAGAAATGCTGTCCTGGGCAGCTACTTAAATTCATAGTAAAAAGGTTTGTTGATAATGACTCCTTGTGTGCTTCTTATAATAAAACATACATTTTAAACAATTTAATGTTTTTCATTAGCTTCATAGACCTGTGTTAGTGAACATGTCTTCTAAACCATTACTTCCTAATTTTCAGCTGATTAAATAGAGTAGACAATATGATAATGAGTTCATACATGGGGAAACTATGTGAAAAGCTACCCCTTTTGACTTTCCTTATTGCATTTTTAAGGTACGTTATTTGATTTTTTTAACACCTTTATTCAATTATCACTTGTGACACAGGTAAGCTTACATTTACATAGAAGTAATCAAATTGCATTAACAGGCTCATAAATGCAAAAATGATACATCACATATATTGTTATATATCTCATAATCTAAATAACATTACATAAATTATTCAATTCCCACCTTCTGTTAAACCTCATTTTTCTGTATGTATTGTTCCCATGTATTTTTCTATGTAATTTACTCCTATCATTTCTATAAATCTTACTTCCTGTTCGTTTACCTCTGTTACAGTATTCACTACTTCAGGTACAGTTGGTTTAGATCTTGATTATTTCCATTTTCTACTAATTGCTTTTTGTTAGCCCACACAATTAAACATAACAAGACATTACTATGTCTATCTGCATGCACCTATTCCCCTTCTGTTTTCTTCACTGCTCAGTAACAGCAAGGTGTATTATGAATCAGAACATGCCTGCATCTGTTCACTTCCTGCTTAACAGTGCACTGTATACGATTCAATTTGTCTATGACTATCACTCTCTTTATTCAGTATAACAGGCTTAGAATGATTTTCTAGTACCAGTGTCTGTTTTCTTGGAGTAATACACTGCGGCCATCTAGAGCAATGTAACACAATGCAATCACAATTAGTGTTACTCTTAATTTTATGTTGTGATCTTAATCTTCACATGTAAAGCTTGTTTTGATAGCTATAGGCAGGGTAATGCTAAACTCTTACAGGTTTTCTTAAGTCATTTCATTTAACAGTCTATTAGAAGTAAAAAAGTCCTAAATCAACGTGGCTGTACCCATCTGAATCTGAGGTAGAAGAAGCCAACAAGGTTAGACCATTTCTTGGTCTCTAACAAAACAAATTATATTTGCCATGTTGTACGTTTGTTACATTACTACTTATGGAAGGCTGCTCCAGACTGGGTAAACAGCAGAATATGTATTTAATACAGGATATTAGGCTGAAATCATCTTAACCAACAACTTTTTACTTACTGAGAAGCTGCTTTGAGGGAATTTTGAAAAAAAAAATATGTTGACTAACATTATCATTCCACAAAATATACAACAGATTTTTATCACAAAAGAAAAAAGATCATCCTTATTTTTCAGGAAGAACCTATTCTTTAAAGTAGAACAAAGTTGTACGTTATTTGGTTGTCACCTTGCTTTTGACTGTAATTATGATTTTATCCAGCAGACTGAGTTGAATAATTAGATGTTAAACAATACATTAGAAATTGTGATTGTTTCCCTCAATATTTTAAGGCATTTGCGGACTAATAATTTTGTGTCAGGAGAGGATCAGAATAGATTTATTAGAAATTATGACTTTAAATGTCTTAATGTTCTCCCTGTTTGAATAACTTTTGACAAAATCAAGGAAATAATTATGCAGATGCTTATTAATAATTTGCTTGATTGTGTCGACAGTTATACAAATGAGGAGAACATTAAGACATTTAAAGTCACAATTATAAAGAGCTTTACACTCAGAATTTTATATTTACTTACTGGCCCCTTATGTCTTAAAACTGGTTCAACATATGTCAATCCCAGGATGGCATCCAGATTCATTTTATGCTTTAGCAAAAACAGGATATATATTAGAGCCAGACTAAAACTTTCTAAATATGCAAATCTATCCTACAACGGTGCTCCTATTTAACACTAATGATAAAATATGTACAAAGGTAGACATTAATTATCTTTTGAAATACTTGTCACCCCATATTCAATCCATATTTTCAACAAACAAATCCACTATAAACCAATTACTATAGGCAGTTCTGTTACATATTCATTCAGACACAAATATGACATTGATATTGGTTGTTTCACAATCAGCATATAAGAATATTTTTGATTCAGTTATTTAATACTTTGAATTTTCTAAAAAATGATTCATACTACTGTTCCAGCCCTTTTGTACTGTACTCCTTATTATGTATATACAAGCTGTACAGACTAACCTATAAAAGCCCAAATGAGAAGTGTTTATCAAGGTTTCCGTCTATCATCAGCCTTGTCTTTGCTTATATTACATCCAGTACTGACAGCTAATCAGCTGACATCTTTAATATATGCAATCGTGCTATATGGATTACGTATAAAATTCTTAGTTTTCTCTTAATATTGTCTATAATAGCAATTTTAAACACACTTTTTTTCATTTTTTCATTTGGTTGGCACATTTAAAACATGCACTATATTATCAAACCATAAGAACAAGGCAGTGCCTTGGTTTTGAGGGATGAGTTTTCACTCCTGTTATTCATGTGCATTTGTATCTTATGCCGAATGTTTCTTTCCTCTTCTATGCATCATGCATTCTCATTTGATACAACTAATTAAGCTTCCTGGTGTTTAATAACCAGTCCTAGTCTCTTTAATTCAAGCTGTATTTAGAAAATGTTCAGTGGTCCTTTTACCACATGGATAACACATACAGCCCTCATCAACCTATCTCAACCTATCTCAAGGTCCAGTGACTGAATTTTGACTACATTCAAAGTGGCTATTGACTCATTCTTGTTCAGACCAGTATGTGGGAACCTTTCTGATTTGCATTCTTTGGACAGCTGTGCCTCTGATATTTGAAATAATCTGCAGTGCTGATTTTGCCTGTTTCTGAACTATTCAGACTAAAAAGGAAAACAACCTACACTGTAATGTTTATTGCTTTATTCTGGTTGCAAGGATACATATGCCTTCTGGTGGCTGTCTACATAAAAGTCCAGTTTACATTATCTTCACCACTGCAAACCAAATAATATGTAATATTAACCAAATAATATGTAATAGTCAGAAGCTATGGTCTCACAATCCATACCACTAACCTAAGAAATGGCATGTGATGATCAGGGGCTAGAGTTTCATAATCAGAAAAACTGACCACCAAATAATATATGAAGAGCAAATGACCTTGAGATGTATATTACTGCCTTGGGTTATGGCTGATACCTGCTACACCAAAATAAAATTCACAGCAAATAAGTATAGAGCATAGTTATAATCACTGACTTCCTATGATGTTGACCACCTTGTTCTTAGTGTAATACCTTCCAGTTCCATTCTAGTAATAGTAACTGAAATTTGGCCATGAGTGCACCCCCCCACACACACAGAGACACATTTTCCAGTAGGGGATAATGACACCTTTCTTGTTCCTGTGCATTCTTTTATTTTGCTTTCTTAGTGCCTTACCCAATGACTCCTCTACCTTCACCCAATTGGTCCATTCATCCTGGAAGAACAGGAGTCAGGTATTCCTGGGATAGGTGACAGCCCTATATCCCATTCATTCCTGCCTGGGAATACAACCCCAATCAGCCCTACATTGCCTGGTGAGAGATAGATGGTAGGTAGCAGACTGGTTTACTGGTCCATGGCAGCTTATGCTTTCCTTTAAAGGCACTAACATCTCCTCCTACTGGTTCTTCCATCTCCACAATACTATCCCAGCTGTAAAGTGGGCTTCCACATGTCAGTTTCCCCTTGGATGCATAGTGCGAAAGCACTAATAGCAGTATGGTCTCAGCCAACTTGCAACTCAAATAAGTGAATACCTAGATCTCTAGCTATGTGTCAACTATATGATGAATCAGATCTACCTTCCTATCCCCAGGATAGGCAAGCCAGCAGTGGCTGCTCACTCCATCCCCCAGCCATACAGGCATGTGCACCTCTAATCAAATTCAGATCACCTAAAATATAGTCAAAGCTTTAACCCTCTGTGCTATGAAGATGGCTGAGTCGGTGCATGTTTCCTTGTCTTTGCCACCAGCAAGAGCAGTCCAGTACATCACAAATTATTCTTCTCTGTTAAGCTAGGCCAGTAGTAATATACCTATGTGGTAGTAATGGCTAAAACATTTACTTTTTGAAAGGCAGAAGCTACAGTTAATGATTCATCAGATTTAGTGGATAATATTATATACTAATAAATAACAACCAGCCACAAGCTTTTGAAATTATTAACAAAATGGTTCACTTGAAGTAAGTAAAATTAAGATATCCATTTTACATGATTGTATTTGCAGCAAATAAATAATTTCACTGGGAAATTTAAAGCAGAAATTTTAAACAGTAAAATTACATGTGAACAAGCATTTTGGCTTAAAGAGTTGCAGTATTCTCTCTACTTCTGACATTGAAAGGTATTTCACAGTTGTAGGAGACGCATAAGACAATGAATTCAACACATGAGCTCTGTTCAGAAAATCCTTTGGAAATTCCATTTGAATTATAAGCAGTTTAATGGTCAGATCCTTCTTTCCTGCTTGATTCAGAATTTAATGTAAACTTCCTATTCACATGGCTATTTAGCTCTGGATGAAGTTGCTGCCCATTTATGGTGCATCAGTCTGCATCAGAACATTCTCATTTTCAAAGCCATGATATATTCTATAGATGACAAACTGTATGACTTGTACAACTTGCTGCATTTTTTACAACATTGCTGCATGTCTTACGAGAAAAATGGTTACATTCTGTAAAGCGTTTCATTTTTTTTCTTCAGAAAAGTAAACAGACTTTCAATAGTTTAGTGGAGGGTCCCTAAACTGACCAATGTACAGACATCTGATTCCATAAAGTTCACAGAATCTGGTGCATTACACCAATATCAGTGCTAAAGTTGTGGATAGCAATGTAATATCGAAAGTTAAAATGAAACAAACTACTGAATACACTTAGGCAATTCCAATGACGAAAAAAGCAGGAAACAATAATTCACTCTGTCGATTTAATGTAGAATAAAGACACAGTATACATGAAGTGCTTTTCATCTTGTAGATACAAAGATTTCTTCAGATGTAAAAATCCACATTTAAAAATGTTTTAAATACCGGCAATACCCAGTCATGTGGTCCCAGTCACCCAATAAGATTACCCGTGAGTGAAACTTTTAAATCAAGATAACAAATCACTTTACATTATGATGTTTCTGTTATCTACAGAAGCACTTTCCACCACAAATTTACTACATAATACACAACAAATTGGTACCTAGTACCATTACTATTTGTAAAAACAACAAAGATAACAAAAGTGTGCAAAAAATGTGTGCAAAAAATCATAGTTTAACCTACATCCTTGTGTGTCCACATGTAAAATCTACTCATTTTTTAAAAAATTACTTAATGGTCTAGAAACCTACTGTTTAAAATAAACCTGTATGTAATACATGCTAAAAAAAACATAGACATAAATACCTAGTGCTTTTTTAATCAATTACTACATTCCTGTTGTAGGTACTCATTTACCTTTCCAGAGCTTTAAGTTTAAGCACACTAACAATAGTACACATTTCATTTAGTCCTGGGTAATTACATGTATTCATTAAGATCTGCCAGTATAACTCTCTAACTTCCAGCAAGAGTGTACTAGGACCACCTCTTGGGTCATATGGAATTTGGTCTATCATCATGTACCCAAAATTGTGTGTGCTATGATCGTTTACGTGCTTGGCCAGTGCATTGTCCAGCTTACTTTTACTGATGGCATACTGATGTTCCTAGATGTGTTCCTTGAACCTACGTTCAGTTTTACCGATATAGTAAGCTGGACAACTTTACACCTTGCCAAATACACAATCATCTTAGAATTACAATCGAATCTGGATTTAATCCTGTACTTGATATTCCTTACTGTGAAAGTGGTTGTTGAATCCACTACCTTACACTGTGAGCACATACCACATCTATACATGCCCTGGTTTCTTGACCCGTCACTCAGTTTATTCTCCAATAGATTTTTCAAGTTTGATCCCTTAAGGTACAATATTCTAGGTTGAAAACCTAGGATTTCACTACGTACTGGGTTATTGCTTATTAAACCCCAGTTCTTTTTTACTATGTGTAAAATGCTGTTAGTTTCTCGGCAAAATGTGGTGACCAAACTTAAGTGGAAATTGTTGTTATTTGTTGTGGTGGATGAAACCACTTCCCTAACCTCATTGTCTAATTGTGTGTTAGGGGAGTTGTTCTTGAAATATAATAAGGGTTTGTATATTCCTCTATCCCTTTTAAGAGTGACTTCATGTGTAAGTTCATCCACTAACTTAGAAGGGTATCCTCTACTCAGAAACATACACTTCAGGAGTTTACACTCTACCCTAAAATCAGATGCCTCTATGATCATCTTGGCTGCCCGCACCAACTGGCCTTTAACCACTGCACGCTTTTGATGGAAAGGATGACTACTAGAAAAATGCAGAAAGGAATTAGAATATGTTTCCTTTCTGTATACTGTAGCAGAGTAACCTTTTTTCTGTTTATCCTTCCTCAGAAGTACATCAAGGTAAGGTATTTTGTCATCGTCATAAAAATGCGTGAATTTGAAAAAGTCAGTGGTATTGTTGAAATATTACACCAGGTGGTGGGCTGTAGTGTGGTCACCCTTGACCATGATGAAAATATCATCCAAAAATCTACTATAGAAGTAGATTAATCGTTGAATATTTTCTTTTGTTTGGATAAAGTCATTTTCCCATTTTGCCATGACTAGATTGGCGAAGCTGCTGCCACAGGGAGACCCCATGGCGACACCTACCTTCTGAAGGTAGTATTATTTTCCAAACATTAAGAAATGATTTGATAGGATGATAGCTAGTAGTTCACCTATCAGTGAAATTTCTGAGTCTTTTGCCCCTTGTGACTTTAAGAATAGTGTTAACCATTCAATACCTATTTGATGTGGTATAGAGGTGTGCAGGTCCTTTACATCTATTGTCAAGAACCTGTATTCTTGTTCATAGTCCAAGTTATTAATTTGTTGCAAAAATGACCATGAATCTTTACAGATAGTTAGAATTTCATTCACATATTTTTTGAGAATGTAGTCGACGACTTTGGCACGACCATAAGTTATGGAATTACATCCATCAACCAAAGGTCTCATTGGTGGATTCATGGTATACTTGTGAATCTTTGGGATACCAAATAACATTGGTATCTTTGGACTAGGGACAATCATGTAGTTGTATGTTTGAATGTCTATTCTATTGTCTATGAAGAATTCCTCTATATATCCCCTAATTCTGTTAGAGGCTGTATTTACCTCATTCAATGACACAGGTTGATATGTTACATTATCTAATACTCCATGCATCCTGTTTCATAATCCCACAAGTCCATGATTACTAAGCCAACGCCCTTATCAGGTTTCATACACCTAACTTTACAAGAGTGGATCATGGTCAGGGCTTCCCTCTCTTCATTACTCATGTTATAATGTGGTCTGTTGTTGCCCCTTTTCTGCTCCAGGGTGCGAAAATCCAACTCATAGATACTCTCAAATAAGGCAAGCACAGGGTGCAGTGGTGGATTATAATTACTTGATATTTTAAATTTTGCACTAGGTTGCAATAACTCATTCTGAAACATAAGTCTAAAATTAGCTTTACGCACAAAGCATTTTATGTCAATAAAGGCTTGTGCAACATTTAAGTGTGGGGTTGGAACAAAAGTAGTTCCCTTAGCAAATAATTCAATTAAAACTTTATCAATGAATACTGATGAAAAATTGTATACTTTAAAGTCACCTGTTTCCTTCTGTAAATGTCTATGTCTTGTTCTTCAGTGGGTACCTGTTGGACTGTCCTCATTTCGTTTGGTGTGTGTTGTGCCAAACATTCTGTCCCCTCCGAAAATTTCCTGCATTGTTGTTATTCTGATAGTCATTTCTCTTTTTAGTAGGGTTGTTCCCCTTAGATACCTTACTTCTTGTAACCACTGGTTGGAATCTGGATTTCACCCTGTACTTGATATTCCTTACTGTGAAAGTGGTTGTTTAATCCACTACCTTACACTGTGAGGCACATACCACATCTATACATGCCCTGGTTTCATGACTGGGTATTGCTGGTATTTAAAACATTTTTAAATGTGGCTTTTTACATCTGAAGAAGTCTTTGTATCTACGAGATGAAAAGTGCTTCATGTATACTGTGTCTTTATTCTACGTTAAATCGACAGAGTGAATTACTGTTTCCTGCTTTATTCGTCATTGGAATTGCCTAAGTGTATTCAGCAGATAACAATGTAATATGTAAACATGCCACAGTGAACTCAGAATTTCTCAGCAGACAAAGCAGTATGTCTTTTTATTCATATGCTGCAGTATCCATAACATGGGGGAGTGCACCTCCGGTAGACTCATACGTTTGGCTGTTATGCCAAAGTTAGATGCTACTGCGAAGGTACTCACAACAGGCCGCATCACTCAGCGTACATCAGCCATAAACAGACGTCAGGTATAAAGTGGATGTCAGCACGCACCTACTTCAAAACTTTTCTGCCGCCTGTTTGACTACCAGCTCTGATTGTCACTCACTTTCGAGAGTTACTTTGTACTTCAACTATGCTTAGATAAGTATCATATAGGGAGTTTTTAGTAGCGATTTTGGTACTGTGTTTTCCTATGGGTTAATGTCAGGTGGGAAGAGCAAGTGTCAGTGTGGAAGGCAGATTTCACATAATGACTCATTTATTTTACCTAGGCCAAGAACACGACCATACATTGTGCGAGATTTGCCAGGCCATTGTGCCTAAAACTCATAGGAGCTGACTCGCATCCCTTAGATTGTACTTAAAGAATCAGTGCTTGAAGTGCCTATATGGACCTGAGGTTGGGACCTTCGGAGGAGCCACAACCTAAGAAGGCCAGGAAACCAAGGCCTGAAACTACGGCTACTCCCTCTACTCCAAGCATCAATCCCTAGGCTGGTGAAGGCCCAGAGGCCATCACGGAAACTGCAGAACCTTCATTGATAGGTACCATAGGGAAAGCCATTAAGGAGGCTGCTAGCATGTCTCAGAGGAAACTGCAGGTATCTAACCTGGGCGGTGGGGGTAACCTCGGCTTATCATTTCTGAAGGTCCATGTGTGGTTACTCAAACTGTATTCCAGGAGGATGCTCTTTTGGACATCATGGAATGTCGCCCGATGCCTGGGCCTTCTTTTCTTCACTGTATGTCGGAGGCCCCAAAAAAGAAAAGCAGAAAACAAAACATATTTCCCCAGTTTCTCAGGCTCTTTCCTCTAAACAAGCTCCTAACTGGCAGGCCTTTACCCAAGGCCTCTTTAATGCATTTCTGGCCTTACAGCGGATGCCAGCTCCTGTCCAGGCCCCTTCTCCCTCCGCTTTTAGGAAAGGGCCTTTGGAAGATCTTTCTTATGAGGATGAAGATTCCTCTGCGGATTAGTCTCTAATATATTCCTCTTAAATTGCTACTCCTCTGGGGTATGCTTCCCCAGAGGAGGAATCCAATGGAATTGACTCCCCTGGGGAAGATGTCACTTTTGGGGAGCCCATAGTGTAAATGAAAAATTGCTTCATGCGGGAATGCAGTCAGGTCTCTGAGGTACTATAACCTCTTCCAAATGGAGTGTCCTAACCCCTGTGCAATTCTTCCTCCCAGCCTGTCTTTTTAGCTGCTTTTTTGGCTGCTTTCAAATCCCAGACTCCCAACCTCCTGCACCGAAATGCCCTGACAGGTTCTACAAAGTGCCTGAGGATGCTAAGTTCCTCTTCAAGGCCCAATCAGCTGATCCAGCAACCATTTCTGTGGCTGTGGATAAGACCTATAAATTGCTACCCTTTACTTCCTGTTCCCCTCTGATAAAGAAAGTAGGATTATGGAGAAGTTGGGCAAAAAAGTTTATACTTCTGCCACCTTGGCTATTAGAGCCATAAACTATCAAACCCACATGGCCAAGTATTCCTTGGCTCTTTTATCAGATGCTCTTAAGCAATTTGGAGATATATCAAACTGCCCTAACAAGTCCAAATTAGACATCTTCCTTAAATCCTGCAGCCAGGTAATCATACACTCCATAAAGTGTAGTTACAATGCAGTGGAGGCCTCTGCCAGGGTAACTGCAACAAGGTCAGTCTTGAGGGTATTCTTGGCTCAGGCTGCAGCATTTGCTAGATAATATTAAAGTAAAACTCCTGGATGCACCCTTAGATAACAAGGCCATATTTGGCTCTGCAGCTGCTGGGCTCTTTAAGTCTCTTCAGGTCAAAGGCAAAGAGCTGCAAGATCTTGGACACATGTTGTGTCTCCTGTTCCCTGTTTCCAGAGGAACTATCTAACCAGGACAACCTTTGTTAGAGAGCCCTCTAAACACTTCTTTTCCAAGGGGAAAAGGTACCAGGAAGCTGGCTCCTTCTAGGTCTTATCCTTCTACACCTGCACAAAAATAGCCTTTTCAGGCCAAACCTGATAGTCTGTAACTACCAGGCCATAAACCCCTCTACTCCTCTCTCCCTCCTTAATCTATTATTATCCCTCCCAGCTTGGGAACAGATTACCCAAGATGCCTGGGTCTTCACCATTATCAAACAAGGCCATTTCATGACCTGGGAAACCAGACCATCCTTCCAAGGCATCCCACCCAACCCCGAGACCAAATGGCTTCTTTCCTCCACATCTGCATTCTCTGTTATCTCATGGCACCATTCAAGAGGTACTTCCAGATCTAAGGGGGAAAGGATTATATTCCAGAATGTTTTTATTCCCCAAAAAAGAGGGTCCTTAGAGGCCTATCTTACACCCATCTCATATGAACACCTTTCGCAAGGTGCCTTCCTTATGCATGCTGACTCCTCCTACACTCCTTCCATTGATTCTCCTTCAGGCCTTCATGGTGTCCCCGGAAATAAAGGATGCCTACTTGCACATCCCAATCCACCATTTTTCAGGAAATTCCTTTGATTCTCTGTGGGCTCTTCACATTTCAGTTCCGTGCTTTGTCATTTGGTCTCTCAACAGCCTCCAGAGTATTCACAAAATGCATGGCCCCAGTCATAGCCTTCTGCAGAATGCAGGGTATTCAGATCTTCCCTTACTTGGAAAATCTTCTCATTCAGGCTTCATCCTCAGGGATGGTACAGAAGCACCTATACTACACTATGACCCCTGGGGTTCACCATAAATCTACAGGAATCACATTTGACCTCATAGCAGGATCATGTATTCCTTGACTGCAGGATACTCATGATCAAAATGATGGTCTGTTTGCCTCCAGAAAAACATTATCTCCCTTACCACCTATTTTCAGGGATTATGTCCACTATAATCTCTGTGTGCCAGGGAGTAATTGAGACTCCTAGGATTCATGGCTTCCACCATCCCCATGGTACCCCTGGCAATGCTACACATGAGGAAATTCCAGTGGTTCCTGAGAACAGTCTGGAAACAACATCTTCATCCTCTAGAGTTTGTGATCCCACTCATAACCTGCCTAACAAAAGAACTTCAGCAGTGGATCTCTTAAATTTCAAAAAAATCCAGTTCTCCCTCTCCAACCTTCCCCTCCCAATCAGGATCTGTACAGGGATGCATCAGACATGGGCTGGGAGGCAACACTAAAGAAATGGAGGATGAGAGATGTTTGGACCCCCTTCCAGTTGGGGAGCATATCAACACTAAAGAAATTAGGGCCTTGATTTTTGCCCTACAAATCTTCAAACACCAACTTTTACCAGGAGTGCTGAGATGGTACACAGACAATAGCATGGCCCTCTGGTGTATCAACAAGCAGGGGGGAACAAAGTCCTACATCCTTTGCAGATTGGCTCTGTATGTGTGGGGGATAGCTCAACAGAGCCAAGTCTCTCTCCTGGCTGCCTACATCCTCTCAGCTCAAAATGTGATGGCAGACTCACTAAGCAGGTCCATGATTGAATCCCACGAATGGATGTTACACAGAGATGTGTTCTTGGATCTGGCCCATTGATGGGTACTCCTCAGGTTTATCTCCCCCCATGAACAGACCACTTTCAACATATTGCACCAGGATTTACAATCCTTCACCTGGAAGGTGAAAGCTCTCTCCTTTCCTTGGATGGGGATGTTTACATATGCATTCCCCCTTCCCTATTCTTCAGAAAATTCTACTGAAAATTCAGAGAGCACGACCAGTAATATTGTTGGTGACTCCCTTTTGGCCAAGACAGCACTGGTTCCCCCTTTCTGTATCACCCAGCCAAAGGCAATCACCACAAGTTACCCCTTGGGATGGACATACTCACACAGGAAAAGGGAAATCTCATATACCCTCAGATATCCGCTCTCAACTTAACCCTGTGGATGATAGGGCTTTGATTCCCTTTAGACATCTTTACATTGAAAATGTGCTACAAGTTCTGCAGGAGGCCAGAAAACCCACTACCAGAAAATTCTACCTATCCAAATGGAAGAGTTTTTCTGTCTGGTGTCAAAAACATAACTTACAATCATTGTCTGTGGAGTCACCAGTGGTAATGTCTTACCTGTGTGAATTGATGAAGAATGGCTTATCATATTCCTCCATCAAGGCACATTCATCTGCCATCTCAGCTTGTTTACCTTTGACCCCTCTCTTGGCATCCAGGTTGGAAGTCAAGCTCTTTCTGAAAAGGGTAATACACATTAGACCTCTAAAGAAACCTCCCCCTCCCCCTTGAGATCTTAATTTTGTATTATAAAAGCTTACCTTAGCTTCCTTTGAGCCAGCTATGGACTCTTCTCTACAACACTGCACATGGAAAACTGTCTTTCTGGTGCCTATTACCTCAGCCAGAAGGGTCTCTGAACTGTAAGCCCTAATGGCATCACCCCTTTTCACATTTTTTCCATCGGGACAAGGTTTGCCTATGTACCAATCCATCCTTTATGCCTAACTTAGTGAATGAGCTATCCCTTAATCAGGTTATCAATCTCTCTACTTTCTTTCCTTCCCCACAATCTCCTAGTGAAAGGATCATCCACTCCTTGGATGTGCACAGGCAGTTCAGATATTATTTGGCTAAGACCAAGCCCATCCATAAGTTGGATAACCTCCTTGTTTCCTATTACCCAAGAGCCTTGGGCCTTTCTGTTTCCAAGCAAACTATTTCATCCTGGATTTCTAAAGCCATTACCTTATGTTACAGAGCCAATGGAAAAAAATCTTCCCTTATCAGTTAAGGCACACTCCACTAGAGCTTTGCCTTCATCTAGGGCCTTCTTTAAATGTTTGGATACAGCTTCCATTTTGGAGGGAGCTACCTGGTAATCTGTGCACACTTTCAACAAACACTACAAACTGGATACAATTTCCAGGTCCACAGCAGGATTTGCCAGGGCCATTTTGCATGGCTTTGTGGAAAATATCTCTGGTCCTCCTTCCAATTCTATTGTTGCATGAGCTTTGGTATTCTCCCTCATGTTATAGATACTGTAGTATATGAATAGAAGGACATAGAATAGTTGTATAAAATCTTACCATAACCATTGATGTCCTTTTCTTCTATATGCTGCAGTATACTTCCCCCCTTGCCTCATCCCCCGATACTTGCCTGACTTATGGAGACTCAGCCCCTTCAGGCTGGTGCTTGGTGGCATTCATTTCTGAAGCAGGTGTGTGTTGATGTCTGCTTTATACCCGACATCCATTTATGGCCGATGTATGCTGAGTAATGCAGCCCATGGCACGTACCTTCACAGTAGCATTTAACTTTGGTGTAATGGCAGGAAGCATGAGTCAACTGGAGGTGGACTCCCTCATGTTATGGATACTGCAGCAGATAGCAGAGAAGGACATCTATGGTTATGGTAAGATTTTACACAACTATTCTATCGTAGTAGTAACAGCACACTGAACATTACCAGGTAATCTGTATGCAGTGAAAAATTGCTGTCAAAGCATGGTGTACATTAACAAAGTTACAGAAAGAATCTCACTATTCACATAGTCTTAAATACATATTTGTGATGCTCCTCCACTGTCCCAGTAATCAAGGAGCCTCAATCCTCACCACTAACACCAGTGAGGGATGTGCACATTGGGAGGATGACAAGTACACACACAGTAAAGTACAATTTCCCTCAGGAGCACACAGAGATCACAATCAGTTTGAGGCTGCCTTCTCTGTCTCTCTCCAGATCCCCAGTAACACTCCCACTGGCACAGCTATAGGGCTCAGATCTCAGCCGACTGGTCAAGCCAAAATCTCCAGCACCCTCTCTGTCCAACATAGTGCTTCGTGTCCCTGCCTAAGTAGCTGACACATACGCACACTTTGAGATTTATTTATATACAAACACACAGACACTCCTGGGGAAGGCTGGCACAGGTTCTCTAACTATACCCCCTTCTGTCCAGGCTATATGGTAGTACCACCTACCACCAACCACCCTTATCAGCTACTATAAAGGTCCTTACCAAAGGGTGTCCAGTTCTGCTGTGTAATGTTACTATTATCCAAATCGTAGGTGTGTCCAAGGTTAAGACTATTTAGGAGTGGCCTGTACAGTGTCACCAAATACATATGCAAGCACTCTAAGAGCTTAATTATCTCTACACAAAACCAGCCACAATTAAAATGTTTCAATATATTTCATAATATATAATAAAAGCACAAGTCAATACTCATTATATCAACACAGTGAAAATAGAGTTCAGAATCACAGGAAATACTTTAAAACAATATTGTAGGGCAGTCTCACATATATATTGAAAACATCTACAGTAATCTTGCTATATTCATACCTATCTCTAAGAAAAACTATGTTCTAAATAACCTACTTACAGAGCAAGGGAAGTGCTGGTGAGTTGTTAACAGGTCCAGAACATGATACAAAATGACCTGACTTGCTCTCTGAGATAGTTCTTAAATTAATAATACACATTACTGCTGAATCATCCCAGATTAAATCATTCTTGTCACCTCTGCCTAAGTTTCCCAGACTAGCAGGAACTTAAATTTTAACATGTCTCTGTTAAACACACTTATCTCTCAGAAGCTGACAATTCTCTCTTAGAAGCTTGCCTGAAACAATTACTTTAGAAACCTGTAATTACCTCTGTTTCCAGACAATAGAAAGAAACCTCTAGCCTAGACATCCTGTCTCTTAGCTGAGATAAACTAACTTTATAACACATCATAAAACTCTTTACTTAGCTTATTTTCCTTGAGGTTTTGCAAGTTAAAACTGTATATCCCAGTTTCTACTATGAACACATACATTTGCATTGACATATTGTTTATACACATGTCTGCTCTTTTCCAGCAGGGTGCACTGTGGTTACAATCTTGAAGCTCAGTATAGAACATATAATTTTCTTACATTTTTAAGGCAAGTATATAAATCATATTACTATTCACAAATGGTAAGCAAGCAAATAAGTTTAATCGCATACACATATCTTGTCATGCCAATGTTGAGTAAACAACCACAGGTGCATGTCACACCCTGCTCATTACTGAGGAGAGGAAATTCCAGTGAACATCATTACAGCACATCAGTGATACGTCATTGAATGCTCACATGTCAATGGTACAATTTTGTGTCAGTATTTATCAGACATTGTGCAGAGATGTACAATTATCAATTAATGTGTGAAACTATTGGCGGGAGGTGTGAACCTATGTAAACAAGGATTGGATCTGAAAATGTAACATTCAGCAAACACAGTGTAATGTGCTGTCACAGAATAAATCATCTTAACCACAGTTTATACATGAATGCTAAATTAGTGTTCAATGCAGTCGGAAAAGGAGTATTGCCCATTGGTATGCCATAGTTTATGACTCCACGTGGTATTAGCATTGCTAACACATGGCCACAACAACACATCATGCCAGTGGGACAGTATGACAACTGTCATCCAAAACATATGGTAAATGACATGTTCTATGGTTGCACATACATGATGTGGCAATACACTAGTCTGAAACATATCACATTAGTAGTGCTGGACTATGGACAAAATCTGTTGTCTGCCAATATCCCCCAGTAAAACAGATGTATACAAACTAATTGTTGTAGCACTAGCTGCAGGTTAAATGCCACAATACATGGAAAGCTGAATGTGTGAGGAAAGCGTAATGTGTTAATGCATCTCATGCATACATTGAAACATAATTAAATGCCACACAATGATATCTGCATGGTATGCTTGCACATGTGACACATAACCATGGCAGCTACATGGCATGCATGCATAAGAGTGCATATGCAGTCCAATCAATTATATGGCAATCAGCATGTTGGCAGCATAACATAACTGCAGCAAACAGACAATAATTATGGACCTGAGGGACCTGGCTGATGGGGATGACCTTTACAAAAGATCTCCCAGGCTATCTCCCTGAATTTATGCATATCCTATGCCACATCCTGGAAGAAGTTCCCCATTGTGTCCGTCATCTGTGTTCTAAACACATCAGCACAACCTCAGGATCTCTTTCAGATAATCATCTCTCTTCCAGTCTTAGTATCATCTCCTCTGGTGTGCAGCAGGCATGATGGCTTAGGCAGGTTTGGCTGCAGCTTCCTTGTCATCATTGTCATCTGAGGACTTTGGCAATTGCTTGGCATGTGCTTGCCATCTGCATCTGATTGGAGATCATCCGTGGGTCCCATGCCCTGTCAAGATGAATTACAAAAAAAGATGACAGAAATGAAAAATAAAAATGTATCACTCCACATGCACATTGACATGAAGATCATAGCCGACCTTAAAATGAAACATAGGTGCTCATCTGCAATCTAACATACTTCAATTAACATTCCATCCACTTAGGAATTCTACAAATATAAATATGAGACTGAAGGTATAGCAGCATATATAGAACTTCTTATTTAAAGCACAGTTCAATTTGAAATGGTCCAAACATTAACAAATAGCACAATTATAATCAACACAACTGCTGCTAATGAATGGCTTCTAATGGAAAGAATACCTTCCCTATGTCACTTTGTCTATAGTTAAGGACATGTCCAATAACAAGAGATCATGGAGAATGTATCCATCACAATGTGAGCAGTTCAGTCAACGCTGTGCAATGGTATGCATAACACAGCTTGCCAACAAGAATCATGACATTACGTGAACATTTTCTTATTGGCCAACATAAAGCATGACAAGTATAAGGAAATCAAGCGCATGTAACATATCCTGACAATTGAATGGAATCATGATCGACACTACCTCATGCCACATTAACATAACTAAAATTTGATAAAATAAACACTTGTAAACTACAAAATAACATTATTATTGGGATCCACACTGTTTACTAATGTTGTCTGCTACAAAAAACTGTTCATCTGAGTGCCTGGAAGCATTTCATTATTCACTTTTTCTCCTTGCATGTGTTCCTTAAGTAGTTATATCTGTGTTTGTTGTTTGTCGTTGTTTGTCTTTTTGGCTTTTCCCAGTAAGGGGTCACCACAGCGGAACCCCGGTCCGCTAATGATTGGCAGTCAATTTTTATGGTGTTGAGTTGCCAGCCTGATGCCCAACCTTCAGCGAAGGCATGCCGATTCACGCATGTCTTTTGAAGGCAACTCGACCGTGGGGAGTTAATACAGACTCCACACAGAAGGCACTCCCCACACACTAGCTGAGAATCGAATGGGAGAACCTCGTGCTGTGAGGCAAAAATGCAACCGCTGTACCACCGCGGCTTGAGTAGTTATATCTGTGTGTGAATGTAAATTTAATTCTCTGCATATAATGACCCATATGAACAGCTACCAAGTGACATTGTTAAAATGAAGACAAAGTGAGATGACAATAATGTGGAAACCAGACAAGTCATGTGACATACATTTGAGCCAGGCAGCATGGTAACTGGCTGAACCCACATCAATATAATGAATACAAGAGAAACAAATACATTTAATGTTCATTCATCACAGCCTGTGACACAGAGAATCTGCTATATGTTGCACTAGCAGTATTGTATGTGTACAACTGTATGCATGACTTGCATGCAATTATTAGCAATCAGTAACCTGAAAAATGCAAACTTCCTGATGAAATGTCAAATGCA
>NC_056744.1:1067756561-1067859027 GCF_019279795.1 Protopterus annectens | reverse complement strand
CATTTTGTCCAATTTCCTGTTGGGAGACTTGTTGTTAAACGTTGCTATAACGCAATCTAGACTACAGACCCCATTCAGACAAACAGTACTGGAAGTTTCAACTATGTAAAATGATTCATTTTTTTAAGTTGGCTAGACTCCTAGACTGCATAATTTGCATCGTCAGACTAGAAGGATAGATACCATTCTTCATTGACCTATGGATGTTTGAGCATAGTTTTCTTCTCTCTGTGGATTTAAAGTGCTTAAACATTAGACCATTTTTGTTTACAGTTGCCTTTTGCATCTTCTGCAGTTACAGCTACTTACATTTCAAAAGACTATAATTATTTATCAAGACTGCCCTCACCATCTAACAGCTTGACTTAATGAAATACACCTGGTACCTCTGATTACCTTGTTAAGTGCTCCTTCTGCATGATGATCTGTAACTGCATGAGCCTTACTCCTCTAGCCAGGTGTACAGCAGCAGTCGTTTAATAATCAACCTGCTCCATTTGCTTGGTGGGCTGGTATAGTTCTTAGGTGGCTGTTGAATTTCCCATGGGACTAGTCAGTAAAGATTGATGTTTTTGTTAAAAACACAAAAAAATGATAGATGGTATAATCTTTCTTAAAACCCAGTTTTCTTCTTAATGATAAAAATAAATTAGTTTTGTTACCATAGTGTAGGAAGGTAAAAACTCTCAAATAGCCTGTCCAGAGTACTTTATGATTAATGCACAGCAACTGTTTAATTCTTTAAATTTCACCTATATAGAGTGTGTTTCTTGCTAATCCTTTTATACTAATATTTGCAACTGTTTAATTCTTTAAATTTCACCTATATAGAGTGTGTTTCTTGCAAACCCTTTTATACTAATATTTTTGCAAAGCAAACCGCTTGGGTTACAGGTTTATCATTTCCCATTGACTCTTAACGTACGCTTCATTTTTTGTTTTTTAATTCTGAAAATAGATTGTTTAATGATACAGATTCTAAAAAGATGTTTTTATTTTCTCCTTAAATGGTCACATTCTGTATTTATATAATCATGCAAAGTCACTGGCTGGGTTTGTGAAAGGCTTATCAAGAGGAGAAAGCCTTAATGTGGTTGTTTTCTCCTTCGTGTTACGCCTTTCCATTTTGTGATCACCCTACCACTGAGGTTTTCCACTAGATTGGGCCTCCGCATCGAGGGAGGTTTCACAGGCAAAGCTGCAAGGTTATGCAGTTATCCAGGGGAGCAGAGAATGCTAATTGGCAATGTGCTGTCCCCCCAGCAATACTGATGGGACCACCAATTTCAGAGAATAGCTTAGGCATGTAAAATTTCATTAGAGGAAGCGAACTGTGTCAAAGGGTGACGGTCACCTATCCATTCCCATAAAAATAGTTGCAGTGTGGGTAAGCTCAGAGAAGACATGGGGGTCTGTGTCTCTGTGTATTGAAGGGTGTGTGTGTGTGTGTGTGTTTTTATGTCCATGTTTCTGCTTGGATGGTCGTACTTGGGTGTTTAGGTAGGGAATTCATTGTGTGTATTATAGCGTGGCTGTAGGAGAATGCTTCCATAATTGTGACTGACTGTTGAGAAGCTTGTTTGTCTGTGCGAAAATAAAAAGTTCCTACCTTCAAAGGTGAAGGAGCCTCTTTAATTTTAATGAAAATAAAATATTTTTGTTGTCTCATCTTTTAAAAAAAAGAATGAAGACCTCTCTTTTGTGCAGAAACACAAAGTTAGAACTCAAAGCTGGTAATTCTGTGTAATCTAGTGTTCAGGAGTCTAGTATTCTGTCTGCTACACAGTCTACCTTAATGAAATGCTGGTACTCAGTAGGGTGCTGTAAAGGAAAACGAGTGGGATTCAGAGATAGAGCACTTATTCAAAGGATGAGATTCTGAATTGTACTGTATATTGCAAAACAGCTGTGGTACAGGGGGCATCCGTTCCGTACAGACAGCTGCCCATTTCAGATGTAGTGCCTCACAGCGCTCAGTAGAGAGTCCATGCACTGTAATGTAAAATTAGTGGTATACTGAGCATCTGCTCAGTATGTGTATAATTCACTGAAGGTCATTGCATGAAAAAACTGCTGAGGGCTGTGGTAGCAGGTAGGGTTCACTGCAGAGTGGAATAGTGCATCCTGCAGTCATATAAGGTAGGCTATGCGAGGGGTAGGTAGATTATTCAGAAGTGCACAGAGTGCCGCATGCTGTGCATGTCAGTGTTATATAATGCAGCAGGCAGTTAAGGTCTTATGTTATTTAAAAGTCATATAGCATCGTGGGCTATCCACCTGTATTTTAGTGTAGGAAGTACTTGGGGGGGGGGGGGTAGACAGTTATATGTTGAAGATGTACAACAGGACAACATTGTGCACTCTGTTTTCCAAACAGCACAGAATATGCCCTAGTGGTATTCTAAGGGTGCATAGTAGGTTAAACTTTGAACCCCAAACTGTTGTTCTACTTAAAGGCAGACATAGCCATATAAAAGCAGACTTCACATAATTCAGTGCAAGTATGGTGGTGTAATGTAGATTAGTGCTGCTAAAGCTAGTACATTGCAATGGCAATGTAACTCAGAAAGAAAACTTATGTTATGCTCATTTAGATGTTCTTCATTCCACATTGCTGCAGTCCTAACTATTGGGGGTAGTCCGCTGTCCAGTCGGCCCGAATACCAAAGTATAAGGCTGACGTCGGTCAGGGCGCACTAGACTGACGTCAGTACGTCAGGGTACTAATGCGCATGACCGACGTCATATCCTCAGTCTTTTTTGCCGCATGGTCCGATGCAGAAGCAATTTTGCGAGTGCAGGTTGGCGTTCTGAAAATTTCTGAAGTCAGAGTTTCAGACCGAATCAAAGTTGGCTAAGTACCCCGTTGGGGAATATTTTGGTTTTTTCTTGCCTCAGTATTTACCCGGATGTCAGAAAAAGTGAATAACTGTATTTCTTGTGGGAAACAGATACCTCATAGGGATTACCATACTTTGTGTATACCTTGTTTAGGGCCTGAGCACGACGTTGTTGGATGCCGTTCTTGTGCTAGATTTAACAAACGCACTATTAAGAGAAGGTTAGACTGTGCCAGGTTAGTGTTTGGGAAGCGTTGTAACTATAAAATGCCGTCGGATGCTCCGACGCCAGCTTCGCTAAAAGCGCAAGGACAAAACAGCAAAGCCTAGGGGAAGAACCGCAGTCCCAGACGCCGGTTCTTTAGAGGGCTCAGTGGAGCCGGAGGTTTTGCCAGGTGTTTCTTTGGAGTCTCAGGGAGACTTTACTGTTACAGGATGTTTCCTCTCAGGAAGTAGGCCAGGCTGAGGGGCTTCTCAGGTGGCTGTTCTTCCCTCACTTCCTAAGGTGGTTAGGGCCTCCCTTCTGTTTCCAAGGCTTCTTTAAGGGCAGGCCAAGTTTTGCTTCAGTGGGAGTTTCTCCTAGTGCTTCAGGGTCTTTGCCTAAGAAACATATGCTTAAAATGGCAGAAGATTTGATTACTATGATAAGGGGTTCTATGCCCCCTCCTGATAAGAGGCCTAGGGTGGAACCTGAGCTTGAGAGTTTTGAGCAATGCTCGGAGGCTTCTGAGTCTTTGGCTGAAGACTTGCAGGAGTTCCCTACTTATTCTGATTCTGATGTGGATGATTCTACTCCATCAGCTTCTCCTCCTGAGGATTTTTCTTTTTCAGAGACTTTGCATTCCATGAGGGAGCATTTTAAATGGGAAGGCCAAGATTTCTCTGATTCCAGGAAAAGGCTTAGGGAGTTCGTGTTTTTACCCCAGCACAGGCCTTTAGCTATACCTCCTGTTTTGAATGTGGTGGAAGATGTTTTTGCAGAGGCTTCCCTAAATCCTGATTCTTTGCCTCCTGCCCCAGTTAAACCGGATAGGTATTATAGGGTGCCTGAAGCTCATAAGTATCTTTTTAAGAGTCCTAGGGCAGACCCAGAAACTGTCTCTCAGGGGCCTAAAGGTGTAAAGGCCTCAGTTGTTAAAAATCCTGTCCCTCCTGATAAAGAGGCAAGGGCTTTGGATAGATGGGGAAAGAAAGTGTATACTTCTTCCACTTTAGCCATGAGGGCGTTGAATTGTCAGTTTCACATGTTAAAATATCAGAATTATCTTCTTTCACAGTTGAAATCTAAGGTGGATGCTCTGGCGGAAGGTATTGACTGTAAAGAGTTGCAGGATTTAGTTCATGTGTCTGAACAGGTGGGTAAACATTCCTTGCAATGTGGTTTTGATGCTGTGCAGGCCTCCTCCAGGGTGGCTGCCACTGGTTCTGTTCTTCGTAGGCACGCCTGGTTGAGAGATCAGAACTTAGCTGAGCATGTTAAGACACGGATTTTGGATGCTCCTTTGCAGTCTGATGTGTTGTTTGGTTCGCCTGTGGAAGCAGTTTTGAAGAAAATGGAGGACAAGGCTAAATCTATGCAAACTGTTAAAGATTTTTACAGGTGCAGCCTCAAGTTTAGTAGAAATTGGCCTGCTAAGGGTTGGACTTTTCCTGCTTATGATTCCCAGTCTAGGGGTAGGTCTAGACGTGGTAGGGGCAGAGCTCAGGGTTCTTTTAGGCCTAGGACAGGAGTTCCCCTGCTCAGACTTCTGGGAGGGCAGGGGTCAGTCCTTTCGTAAGCAGACCCAATGACCTGCCTTTTCAGCTGCCAGTTCATTCTCGCCTGGCAGCACCGTTGGGAGGAAGGCTGTCTCTTTTCAAAGAAAATTGGGATTTAATTACCCAAGACAGATGGGTTCTGGATATCATTCACCACGGTTACAGGTTTTATTTCCATACCTTGCCTCCTTTCAAAGGCATGCCAGACATTCCTCCTCTACAAAGACAAGAGGCTCACAAGCAAATTTCTCTGTTACTCCAATTAGGGGCCATTCAGCCGGTTCCTGTGCCAGAAAGGGGCCTAGGATTTTATTCTCGCCTGTTCCTAGTACCAAAAAAGGGGAACACGTGGAGACCAATTTTGGATTTATCTATCCTCAACACTTATCTGGACATTCCCAAGTTCAAGATGTTGACGTTACAACAGCTTTTACCTCTGCTGGGCAAAGATCACTGGATGGTAACTTTAGATCTCAAGGAGGCTTACCTTCATGTGCCAATAAGACTAAGTTGCAGGAAGTATCTGCGTTTTCGAGCTGGAAATTCTCATTATCAGTTCTCTGCATTGCCCTTTGGCTTATCTACTGCGCCCAGAGTATTCACAAAGGTTCTGGCTCCAGTGATAGCTTACTTCAGGCTAAAAGGAATTCAAATCTATCCTTACTTGGACGATTGCCTGATTCTGGCTCAAGAAAAGGAAGACCTTCTACAGCATTTGGGATATGTCATAGCAGTGCTAAGATGCCTAGGGTATTCTGTGAACGAAATAAAGTCCAGTCTAGTACCCTCTCAAGACATGTGCTTTCTGGGTGTGAGACTGAATACAGCAGCCCAGATGGCCTTTTTAACCCCGGACAAACAAAAGAATCTTTCCAGTTACTTCCATCAACTATCTCTTCAGTCCGGGCTGACTGCAAGGACAGTCCTTCTTCAAGCCTTAGGGTTCATGGCATCTTGTATTCTGGTGCTTCCCAATGCCAAACTGCATATGAGGAAGCTACAATGGTATCTCAAAAATGTATGGACACAGCACTGCCAGGATTTGGACACTGTCATTCAAGTAATACCTTGCATTCAAAAGGAATTTTTGTGGTGGGCTCAGGAATGTCACCTAAACAAGGGACTCTCTGTGACCCGGCCAGAGGCGAGTCAGATTCTAATGACAGATGCCTCAGACATTGCTTGGGGAGCTCATCTAAATGGAAAGTGGATACAAGACAAGTGGCCTGCCAGACTACAGCATCTACATATCAACATGAAGGAGATGTTAGCAGTCCAATTTGCATTAATGGCTTTCAAGGAGTTACTTCTTCCAGGGCAGGTGTTGATTCTAACAGACAACACAACTGTCATGTGGTACATCAACAAACAAGGTGGTACACATTCTTACCCATTGTGCAGGCAAGCAATGATTTTATGGGAGACTGCGCTCAGCTTGCAACTAACTCTTCAGGCAAGGTTTCTGCCGGGAGCACAGAACTCTTTAGCAGATGTGTTAAGCAGACAAATCATGGATCCCCACGAGTGGAAACTGGATCTTCATGTATTTCAAAAGTTGACAGTGTCCTGGGGAACTCCAGACATAGATCTGTTCGCTTCTCCACTAAACCACCAGCTGCCAAAGTTTTGCACAAAGAGGTTTCATCACACAGCTTGGAAAGTGGATGCTCTTTCTTTCAGTTGGAAAAATCTTCATGTGTATGCGTTTCCACCTCTGCCTCTTCTTCCAAAGGTGCTTCTAAAGGTCAGACAAGACAAGCCAAGGATGATTTTATTAGCTCCAGATTGGTCTCGGCAGCACTGGTACCCATTACTGAGGAGTCTGGTAAAGAAGCCTCCATGGCCTTTACCCTTGATTCCACACCTGTTGTCTCAGAGAGAAGGTCACCTGCTCAATGTCAAGCTTCACTCTCTTCATCTAACAGCCTGGCATATTCTGTTTTGAAAGACAGCAGGTCTCAACTTCCTCAACAAGTTTTAAATGTGATTATGGAAGCCAGGAGACCTAGTACAAGAAAAGTGTACGCAGAAAAATGGAAGAGATTTTTATTTTGGAGTGCAGCAAACAATATGGAGATTTCGGAGCCAAATCTGAGTGTGGCTCTTCAATATCTTACTGAGTTATTGGACAAAGGTTTGTCTTTCTCTTCCATTAAGATTCATGCTGCAGCAATTTCAGCTCACTATGATTGTGACCCACCATTGTTTTCGCATCCTTTGTTCAAGCAATTTCTTAGAGGGGCAAAGAATATAAGACCCCCACGTAGAGCTCCTACTCCTGCTTGGGACCTCAATTTTGTGTTGGAGAAACTTACTCTACAACCTTTTGAGCCTGCGGCTACTGCTGACTTGAAATACTTGTCATGGAAGACTGCTTTTTTGTTGGCCATTACTTCTGCAAGAAGGGTTTCTGAGTTGCAGGCCCTTATGGCAGTGGAGCCTTTTTTGATTTTTCATAAGGATAGGGTATCTTTACGTACTAATCCTTCCTTTATGCCTAAGGTGGTTTCTAGTGTGGCTTTAAACCAAACTATTCATTTGCCTACTTTTTATGCAGATCCCCAAAATAAAGGGGAAAAGATTTTGCACACTTTAGATGTACACAGGCAATTGCGTTATTATTTGAGCAGGACTAAAGATTTTAAGCAGTCTCAGCAGTTGTTTATTTCTTTTGCTTTGAGTTCTCAGGGCAAGCCTGTGTCAAAACAAACTATTTCTAGATGGATTGGGTGTTGCATTACATTTTGTTATTCCCATCATGGCAAGGAAATTCCAGCTGGGATTAGGCCTCATTCCACTAGGGCTACTGCCACTTCAACAGCATTTCTAAGGGGGGTGGCAACTAAGGATATTTTGGAGGCAGCTACTTGGAGTTCAGTGCATACTTTCTCTAAGCATTATCACCTTCCTCTCTACTCTAAGTCTAGGGCTGGTTTTGCCACAGCTATTTTGCAAGGCATGTTGTCAGTTCCTGCTTCTTTATGATTTGCCAGCCTCCCTTACCTCTGCTTTGGGATTCTACCCAATAGTTAGGACTGCAGCAATGTGGAATGAAGAACATAGTACAGTTTTGTACCTACCATAAATGTAGATGTTCGAGGATCCACATTGCTGCAGTCCAATTTACCCTCCCTCCTTCCCCTCTGTGTTTAGGGGTGGTTGTGTAGGTGAGGTTATAATCTGCTAATTTTGTATATTTTGTATATATATATTTTGGTGCAGGTATGTTGGTAGTGTTTGGTTTTGGGCCTTATCTTTTCAGGGTCTTCTGACATCTGGGGCAAGAAAAGACTGAGGATATGACGTCGGTCATGCGCATTAGTACCCTGACGTACTGACGTCAGTCTAGTGCGCCCTGACCGACGTCAGCCTTATACTTTGGTATTCGGGCCGACTGGACAGCGGACTACCCCCAATAGTTAGGACTGCAGCAATGTGGATCCTCGAACATCTACATTTATGGTAGGTACAAAACTGTACTTTTTGCATACTGTTTCTCATTTATAAGCTTATAGGTAGTTACTATTCATGCAGTCCAGGAGAGCATTGAGGAGCATAACCCAAATTCCCATTTCTCCCAAACCACTGTCTGGTTAAGTGAATTGCTCAAGGTCACACAACAGGCAAACAAAGGATGAAGGAATCCAACTGTATATAAGAGGAAGTATCTCATTAATAGCTGATGGCCTTAATCCTCAGCATGAACTTCATAATCTGGCTGATGTCTCAGAAATGTGGAATCCTGGCAGTTTACATTGCTGTGTTGAGTTGTACTGCCGTTAATAAAATGCAGTGGTACTTATGAAAGCCATTAAGGTGCTGTTGTGCTACAGCAATAGAGGCTGCTACATAGAGAGTGTATGACAGAACAGTAATGTAAATGTTGTGCGTGCGTGTCGGTGTCTGTGTGTGTGTGTGTGTGTGTGTGTGTGTGTGTGTGTGTGTGTGTGTGTGTGTGTGTGTGTGTGTGTCCGTGTCCATGCGTCCGTGTGTGCTCGCTCATGTTACAGACTGAGTGATTGCAGGCCTTGCTTGCTTGAGCAACTGCAACTGCAAAAATATACTCTGCTATCCTAGTACACCTACATAGATGAGATTCCATATATATCCTATAGGCAGTCCTAGTATACTGTATAGTTGTCTTTAAATTGGATTATAGCACTCCTGTTCTTGCAGTATAGCTTATTTGAATATGCACTGAATGCCAGTATCTCTTGGTGTAGAATAACATCACTTCTGCAGCTATACTGCAGTTTTGCTTTTGAAATGAGTTCACTGGCTATATGCTGTGTAAGCCCCATCTGCGAGTCTCACTGGTGATTTGCACTAAGGAGTTGTTTAGCAGTTTATGGACTATGCAAGCAAATATGTGAAAATGCTCTCTGTGAGGGGCCATATCAAAATTTACAGGCACATACAGGATTGCTGGACATAGAACATAGTAAAAGATGCAACTTAAAGGTATAAATGTATGTGTACAAATACTAGCTGTTACAAAAAATGTCACTGCTGATCCATTTGTATTATCCAGGTGTAAATGAAGAACGGGTAAGACGTATGAGTAGAAGGCAGGACCTAAACAGATTGCATATATCTAGATGTGAATATGTACCAAATGTTAGCAGAGTTATTGTGAATGCTGTGGGCAGATACAGTTGATCATGAAGCAAGAGTGAGAAGGGTGGCATCTGCTAGAAATGTATATGCAGAAGTAGCTAACAGAATGATTCATTTATGTATCCTGCATTCTAAGGCAGTTCTTTAATAGTGATGTGCTCCCTCTACACTGTCCGCTATCATATTAATATTAACCTATTAGTCTAGGGCACAACCCCTGATCTTTACCAGGGTATGCTGCTATGGGAAGGAGAACAGGAAGACAATGCTCCCAATTCGTCCAGCAAAAGGCCTTTTGCCTAGTGGGCTTGCCTGCTTAACTAATGAATAAGAAAGGGTGTAAAATAAAGGAGAAAAATACATTCTTCCCTCCTTGGCTGGGCCTCAGCACCATTAAAGTATTTTTCATAAAGTACTGAACTCAGGACAAGTCTGTTTCCTTCTGCAGTGAACATTATTAGAATGTTTCACTGCATTCCTTTTTCTGTATACTGAGGCTAACCATGGCAGATCTGGGATTCCCAGTATGTGGCGCAGTTCTGGATCAGGTGTCCTGTCAGTGTCATTTACCTGTCTAAGGCTTCCCAGCTACCAAAATGTGAGTTAATTCTTGTATCTTCTGGCTGCAGCCACCTTCCTTCTTGCAACTACCTTTGCACCATTTATCACATTGTGCCTTGCATTCTTTGTCTCTAAATCATGTAGGTTTCTGCACACTCAGAATTGTCCCTCAAGCATGTCCTTCAACTTGTATGTGTATATACTTTGTGAAGTGCTGTTCTATTGTGCAAAGCTAAACTGAATGTCTCTTGTCAGTGCAGTGTCTTTTATGTATCATCACTTCAGTGTATGTCAAGAACTCTATCTCGGAAACACTTTTCTAGATCAGCAGTACATCATTATAACTCATTTATATACGGAGTCCCAGCATTCATGTCTCTGAATCCCTCTTATGCATTAGAATTGCGTCAGAGTAACACATTTTTTTATCAAGAACCTTTCTTTGAGTTGTTTTCCAACATAATGTCAGCATTGTACTGGTGGGACTTGCACGCTGATGAATAAAAACCTTGTCTCTAGCAGTAGGTTTCAACATTACGTCAGGTGATTCTGAGCCTGGATTTTCTGGCTGGTGTTGCCATTCTCCCTTTTACCTGTCTATTCCCTCTGACACTAATCGTTGTACATAATCTACATTACCTTAGTGAAACTCAGTGATGTGCTGAACTCCAGTCTGTATACATTGTAGTGAATGCATCTTGCACAGTTATATTTATTTTTCTGAATCTCACCCATAATTTTATGTCTAAAATCACAACCAACCTATATATTTCAGTACCTTTTATATTTGTTACTTTAAAGATGAAAGATTGCTACAGTTTATTCTTAAACAGGATGTTTTGGATATTTTGCATATTCTCAATTTATAATTATCATTCTGACCTTAATTTGACTGTGCCTGCACATTCCAATAGTCCTTATTGTTTTCAAATTTTCTTGCAAAACTTTACATATCAAGAAACTTGGATACTCAGCCCTGTACAATGTATTGCATGACTAATAGCTCTGTGAGCAATCTGTCATTGAGTGCAGTGCCTCCTTTAGTATGTACCTAACCAGGCATATCCAACAGTTGGAACGTCCACAGAAGTTCTTTACTGAAAGAATACAGGGTGCATGTAATATGTCCTATGCAGACTGCCTCAAGGCCCTGTCCTTTGTATTCTGTCTCCTATAGGCTGTTGAGGGCAGCTCTATGCTGGCATGCAAGGCATTGCCAGACAGCACTTTGGACCTCCTACATGTCTGCAAAACAAACAAATATCACCAGAACTGCCAATTCTAAAGACTCGAACCTTACCTTTGATATAAGTAGGACCTGCTGGAAAGACAGATATGTATCCCAGAGACATATATTCCAGATATTTTCTCTGGAAAAGGCTCCCCATTCATATGAGGCAGAGTTCCTCCCTAACCCAATTCAAATGTAATTTGGACAATTGGATGGGGAACAGAAAATTCATCCCTGGTTTGGCGGCTGTCTCTAATGGACACACGAAGCCTGAAATGGGCCATCTCGGGTGCCTGCTTTTAATGTTTCATCTCCTAAGCCTCTGCTTACATTTATGAAGGGTATGAGAACTTGTCAGAGATTTGGGATGCATGGCTAGGCCTAAAAAGGCCTTTGAGGTCATTAGCCTAGTAAACCCCTATGAGCCCGTGAACAAGGAAACAACTGGCTGAATTTGTGAAGATCAGTCTGTACTTCTAAAAACTCTGTTTTTTTCAAAATTTTAAATGACAGAAAATATTGCTTTTCTGAGAAAAACATTTTTAATATTGATGTAAGAAAACAGCAAAAACATAGTATTCAGAGTCTTTTGGGTAGAAGGAATCACATGTATGCATTTGCTGTGAACCAGGTAGCAAAATACTGAGCAGTCAAATGACTGTGTAGACCTGTAGTTCCTATGAATAATAGATCAATATTTCAGAAACCATTTGCAATTTTTTTCAGGAAAATGTTATGAAGCTCAGCTACAGAATGTATTTAGATGGGGATTTTAAGTTTAAAAATGTGCACTACTGTGTGTTCATGTAACACATGCCATTTCATATAGGTTTGGAGAGTGAGCATCTATAAGTCTTGTGGTAAGTATCATTGCTTGAGATTGTATTTTTTGATATCTCTGAAGAATTAACTCAGTACAGATATATTCTGGACAAGCGCTACAGTTATTGCCCTGAACAGAGGGCATAATATATATCCTGTTGGAATCTAATGACCGCGTAGAAAGTGAAGACTGTTACTGTGAAATACTTGTGCAGCCTGCATGAAGTACCTATGTATAGGAGGCAATAATTCAATTACCTTTTGAGTGTTCTTAGTAAGATTTCAGGGAATTGTGCATAATCTATCATGATTATATGGTACCCAAACTTATTAAATGACTCGTAGTTCAGCTCCATATTTGGCTGGAGCATATTACCATGTTAATTACACAGATTTTTGGTGATAGTATCTTTCCAGTGGCAGGAAATGACATTTATCCACATCTTAAAGAAGCTGAGCATATTGTACTTGGGCACCGTATACATTCTAATCCATGTATGCTTAGTGGTGCTTCCTACCAAAACAAGTCTGTATGAGATAGATAGTTTAACATTTCTGGGGAATATATTTGGACATTGGGTTATGAAATGCACTTGTACTGTACTTTTAGTTTTATAGGTAATGGGGACGCTGCCCCCATGAGGAAAGTGAATATTTCAGTGTTTGTTGAAGACCTTAAACTAATAATTTCCTGACAGTTCATATGTTGTGCAGTTATAATAATACCGTGATCATTCATTAAGCCAAATTATAGAGTGTGCTTTTGATTTCATTGACAAAGTGCCACAAAAATGTAGTTTTGCATGTATGCTATCCACAAAGAACAAGTTTAGCTTAGAGAAGATGAGACATACCCCATCTCCACTTCAACTTCTGCTGTAGCCTATGCAGTAAGCTTAGTTCATGGTTATCACATAGTTCATATTGTTTGTACCGTTCCTCAGGGATGTACATAATGTGAAATGACTTGCTCCAGAAACACCTACACTATTGTTTGTCACTAGTGTATTTAGATTGTCCTCGCCAACCCTATGTAGCAGGGAGGGGTTATAGCTTTCAAATCTTTGTTCATGTCTTAGTTGTGGCAAGTATATGAGGGTTGTGATGTGTAAGCTAGTCTTTAAAAGCCCTTAAAACACAGCTGATTAACTCATTGATTACAACTCACTGAACGAGTGAGTCTATATGTATACATAATAATACCATATAAACAACACTTATTAAGTGTCAAACACGCAAAGAATTTTTAGAGGTGAGCACATTCTTCTGCACCCTCCCATATAGCCTTACTTATTCTCATTCCAAGATTGTGCCACCTGTCGGAAACACCACTGTTGAAGCATATGTGGAAGATGTCTTGCTGCGATGTATCACCTCAGTATACCACACGTTTGTTGAAGTCATATCTTTAGTGGCGTACTTATTTCAGCTACTGCAGTAATATCTTTAGTGGAGCAGTTATTTCAGACAGATGCTGTAGTAATATCTTTAGTGGCGCACTCATTTTAGACAGATGCTGTAGTAATATCTTTAGTGGCGCACTTATTTCAGACAGATGCTGCAGTAATAACTTTAGTGGCACACATTTCAGGCAGATGCTGCAGTAATTTCTGTAGTGGCGCACTTATTTCGGACAGATGCTGCAGTAATATCTTTAGTGGCGCACTTATTTCAGACAATACTGCAGTAATTTCTTTGGTGGGCACTTATTTCAGACAGATGCTGCTGTAATTTCTTTAGTGGCGCATTTTTATTTCAGACAGATGCTGCAATAATTTCTTTAGTGCATGCTTATTTTAGACAGATGCTGCAGTACTATCTTTAGTGGCCCACTTATTTCAGACAATACTGCAGTATGCCTAGAAATCTCAGACTTTTCCCCCTAGTGGCGGCACTTGTACAACTTCTCCAATATCTCCTCATCTTATTTTTTTTATTTTTTTACCTCCCTCCCCTACAGGAATGAGCCCAATGAGTCCTCTACCTACACTCATTCAGACCATTTGTTCCATAGTCACAGTAACCAGGAATTCCTGAACAAGCTGAGAATACCTCATTCTTGTATTGGAATCCCACAAGAGCTCATCTACTTGTGTCAAGATTTGGATGGTAGGGAGCAGAAAAGTTTACTAGTTTTGTAGGTCAGTCTACCCTTCCCGGTGGTAGACTATCACCCTCTGCTGCACTGGCTCTTCCAAGATTCACTATAGCTGCCCTCCAAGAAGTATGCCTTTACATGCTGAATCCCCCCCAGCTCATAGTTCAATGTGCACGTTGCAGTGTGGGCCCAATAGACTCAACGTAGAAACCTATTACTCCCACTGGGTGTCATCAATGCCAGACCCACAGGCAGAGCCCCCTCCCACCAGAATGTATCAGCTGGCAGTGGTCACTCGCTCCCATCTTCCACCACTGGCGCCTACAGCCACTCAAGCTGCTGTTTGAACTCTGGTCCCCTGCAATTTTGGGCTTTATCTCTGTATGCCACAGACTGGCTTATTTCATCTAATTTTAAACCTCCTTAAGTTGATAGCTGAATTATGCGTTTCAGCTCTGTAAAATTTTTTCACTTTGGGTTTACAGTGTCGCAGCCTTTTCAAGAACTGGATTGCCTTATGTTGCTGTTCTTTGATCACAGCACACTGTTATGTTATCTGTGACATTAACAATGCCTTCCAGATGTTTCATGTATGAAACAACTTTTTGATACTCTGTATGTGCTGTAAACACAATATGAAAGTTGGAGAAATCTGTCTAATCTTGTAAATATATTAAATATACGCAGCTTGGAACTTCCCTTATCTACCTTGATGTGTCAAAATCTGAGTAGCATCAGGCGCAAGGGAAAATAATTTACTTTACATCTGACATGACAGCAACCACTGTCGTAGTACAGAATGGATATGCTTCATTTTTATAGCTTTATTTAGATCTTGTGGATACATGCATCTAAATATGTTCTATTTTGTAATGTGCTCAAGTGTTTGGTTGGAAAGATTTTTTTTCCATTACTTTGTTTGGGGGGGGTGAATTTTGAAATTGGTTGGAAATCATAAACAGTGGAAAGATTAGAGACTTGCCAGGGGACGAATGAGTGCATGTTTAATGTTCTAAGTAGTGAGGATTAAATAAAAAAGGGGGTGGGGACATGTTGGCATGAATTTTAGTTGTCTTTTTAAAGATGTTTTTGAATAACTTCTACTTTGAATGTTGCTATTTGCGTGTGGTGACTTAACTGTTTATCAGTTTACTCTTTAACATCATCTGCCTATTCTTGGTGATTAGAGCTGTTTTGCTTGCACATCTCTTAGCTGGATATATTGCGCTTTTACCATGTCAGTGTTAAATGAGTATGTCTAGTTCTGAAAATTACTTGCAGGAAGTAATATACTGAGACTTCATTTTAACAACCATACAATGTGCAAAGAAACCAGACCACTTTCAGAAGTTATGGAATCCATGAGTGCACTACAGACAGTCTTGTTCCTTCAAGCTTTCTATGGTGCTCTTGTGCAGAAATGAGTGGATTTTGACCCTGGTTTACATTCCTACCATCCCACTACAAGTATCGTTATATCTAACTTAATTGGTTAACTGGGTAAGCGAAATGGTCTTTTTCTGACTCTTTTCAGTCATGACTTTTACAACAGGATCAAGTGTAAATCAAATACGAGTATGTGTCTGTATATGGGTTACTGGCATACGATGGACCTTTTGGAATGTCAGACATTTATATCTGCCAGCATATGAGATCAAAACCTCATAATGCTGGAGGTCTCAATACAGTGAGGAGTTGAAATTTTCCCTTTACCTGTTGTGATGAGATGTTAGAGCTAGTATATATAATTATCAGGTGGTGTGATATGTTAGAGCTAGTATATATAGTTATCAGGTGGTGTGGGAATGTTTTTCTTATTTTTTTGTTATTTTGAGTTTTGGTGTTTTTGTTCTGTATTATGGCATTCAAACATACTGCGGTGGTGGTGCTGCGGTAGCGTTGTCACCTCACAGACGTTGCCCGTTCGATTCTCAGTTAGAGCGTCTTCTGTGCGTTGACATGCGTGAATGGGTGTTCCTCTGTTGAAGGTTGTGCATTAGGCCCGGCAAGCCAGTACGTAAAAATCTCCTGCCAATCATTAGCGGATCGGAGTTCTGCTGTGGCGACCCCTAACCGGGAAAAGACGAAAGACACAAACAAATTTTGGCATTCAAGTATGAGTACTGCATTTTGTAGAATGTGTGTTTTATAGGCGATTATATTCTTTACACTTCACAAAACTGTGGTCTTAGTCTCTTGTGAATAACTTCCTCCCTGTCTTCCCAACATAAAATGCATCACTGGCATCACATTTTGCTACATAAACAACATTAACTGTCTGATATGCATCTTCTCTCACTGCCATATAAAATAAACACAATATTCTGGTCCATAAAACGGGGACTATTTGCCATATAATGGCAATACTTAAGTGTACAAGCATAACCTTCCCTAGCCATATTGTTATAACTTCCATGTTTAACCTCTCAAAACTCTCTACCCTTCTCTAACATTTCTTTTAATGCCATTTCCATTATGGAATAAAACTGTGGTAACTCAGTAATACATTTGGGGATAGTGTAATTTCATTTTAATATATTCTAGTTAGAGATTGTAATCCTTGCTTCTCCATGTCAACCCAACTCACCTCCCATCCTTGTAACCCTGTTATCATCCGCTACTGTACTGTTTGTATGTAATAACCCAGGTTTAAATTTACTCCTCTCCCAATGCTCCATTCACTGTCTTCACAGGATAACCCTCTATGTACTAGCATACACTAGAGGTCCTTTAAATTGTTATTGAGCTCAGCTTCATTTGTAGTTAATGTACTTACTTTAATGGCCTAATTTTTAAAGTCTTCATACTGACTGTATGTTTACCAGTGTGTAACAAGTTATTGGTATTGTCCTTTAATTATATAGAACACAAATTTCCTTCCAAATACTTGTAAATCTCCACATCCAAGAACTCCATCAGTCTTGGATGCATTCACCTTGAATCTTAAAAAGTTGTACTTTTGTTAATGCATTCTATATATTCCTTCAATTATTCACATTTCCCCTAGCATAAATACATTGTCAATAATGCACTGTACACTGACTAACTGAACTTCTAAATGTGCTTCCAGTGTGCCATGAACAAATTAGCAAAGATCCGGGCTATCACAGCCCCCATAGCCACCCCAACCACTTGTTTAATACACTTCTCTTGAAACAAAAATGTTTTTCAAGATCAACAACAGCAGGCTATCAGTCCTATTTCCACCTGCTACTTCCAACAATCCATTATTCAAGATTACATTTTTCACTGCAAACATCTTCTTTTGGAGATATTGCAGTATATAGTGCAGTCACCCATCTGTTCATGCAGACTGTCTTTAAAAGTTGCTATGGAAGGACTCTTGCTTGATAGGTAATATTCCAGAAATGATGATGAGTTAGGGGTTTGGGTATCTGTCACCATGTCTGGTGTTGATGAGGTAGTATAGGTTTACATGTCTGGAATGGGTGTTTGCTCTGAAGTAGTTGAAGGAGGGCTGGGTCATCCATAATATGGGAGACTAAGCAGAGATCACCTCTCAAGAGTCTATATGATAGACTAAAAGCTCTGCGCCTCTACTCACTGTCAGGATAACAAAGAGTACTGAGGTTTGAGATCTTTTTAGTGATGAAAACATTGAGATATCTTGAACTGGTTTAGGTACTTAGTGAGGTACATGCTGAAGGGTGCATTATATTCAATGATGGGCCCAATAAGGGATGGATTAATTTGGACTCTAAATTTGTTGGACCTTCGGAAAATACCATGAAGGATGCATTTTAAAGGTAGAAGGGTTTTCTAACCAACACATAGGTGTGGTGGTAACGGGAGATGGTCAGCGTACATGCCAGAGTGTCTGAATGTGTTAAATTAAAGTGAAATGTTATGTATATGGTAAGCAGTAGTGATAGAAATACCAGAGGAAACTATGCTGAATTTTTTGGTATTGAGGGTTAGCCCATGATTATTACACAAAGCATTTATTTGTCCGGCCTTTGCTGGAAGATATGAGTATTAGAATGGGATTTGGTTACCACCCCAGTTTGCAATCCTCAGCAAACCTGGTTAGACACATTTCCTTGATATTGATTTTTATGTCACAGAAATATATACCAAAGAGGAGAGGAGCCAGGCCAGAGCCTTGTGGGGCACCACTGGTGACATTTATTCTGCCTAGAGGAAATATCTCTAGACCTTTAACATTATGGATATGTCAGATAACCAGTTATCAATCCAGTGAACCCTGTGGGTTAATGTCTAAAATATTCCTATAATCCACTGTATCAAACAAATATAACATACAGTAGGATCAGAATAGAATAATAGCATTGGTCCTTCATCAGAAGATCATTAAAAAACTCTTAAGTGCTGTTTGAGTACCATATCTTGATTAAAAGCCAGACAGAATGGACAATACAAATTATTCTTTCATAAATAAGATTCCAGCTGCATATAAACCTCCTCTGTGCTTAACCCAACAATAGAAGTGTTTGTAGTTTTAGTTAGTCAAAGGCAGCCATTTTTAGAATAGGAGTAACCAAGGCCTCCTTTAATACCGCAGGGGAAAAACCTCTTGGAGACAGTGCAGCAGTCTGGTGCAGGAATGACCTAGTTAATCTAGGCAGGACAAAACCAGCCTGTCAGGGCAAAGATCTGAAATGAAGATAGTCTTTGCGTGTCATAGTGGAAACTAAAGAGATAAAATCATAACTGGGTAGTGGGACATCACAACAATTTGAACACTGATACATTTTCTTAGGACTAATTAGATGCCCTACTGGTCTACAGTATACAAAGCCCAACCTAACGTAGGTAAGCTTAGGGACCAAAGTTCCACATAAAGTGAATATCTGATTATTTATGTAAAGCCTGTTGTCAAGTTGGTAAGTTTTGACTCCTTTGCACAAACCTTGGCTCAGCACTCCTCAGCTCATGGGGTTGTGGATGAATCCATGGCTGACATGACTTAAATTGAGTAAGCATACATGGGTAGGAATAAAGATGTCCAAAATGACTGTAAGTGCCTTATTGTAGCCCTCGACCAACACTATATTTTAGCATTGCAGTCCTAAAGAAAATGATACAATACAGGGATTACATTGAGGTGAGTATATTAAATTTCCTGAACTGTGCC
The DNA here is from genome assembly GCF_019279795.1 of Protopterus annectens. NCBI lineage: Eukaryota > Metazoa > Chordata > Ceratodontiformes > Protopteridae > Protopterus > Protopterus annectens. The sequence goes on along the minus strand of NC_056744.1, from coordinate 1,067,839,984 downwards.
AGTCCTAGGTCAGGGAATCTCACCCTTGGTATGTCTGTTTTAAAACAAATGAGGGAGTGGTTAGAGTCCTATATTCCACCACCAAGTCACTGGTCATAATCCTCAAGGGAAGTCTAATATATGGTCACAAAAATGGGTAGCAGAAGTAACATCCTAAGCAAATGTGAATCCCTTCATAATACAGAGGAATTATTTAACAAAAAACACTGGCTCTATTAAATGTAATTAAGTTTCCAAGAATTAACTACCTTGGCAGCATGAAGACAGAGGATACATGGAAGTCTGTGAACTCTTGAATACATGTATTCACATTGCCAGTGGGTGGTAGGTAGAGGTACCCACAGTTTCCTTCTGCTGCCATGACAAATTCAAGGACTCCACCCCTGGCCTTCTGGGGTCTGTGGTGCTATATAACAAAGAAACCTGGGGGCTTTAAAGCTACTAAAATTGGGCCAAAGTTTTTGTCTGGTGAGTCAAAAATCAAGAGAAAACACTTCTATACTTGGCATGTGAGGGGAAAAAATATCAATACCAAACACAAAAAAAAGTGTATTGAGAGTTTTTGTCCTTACAGTTCTGGACTTTTTCAGAACTTAGATTAAATACTGGAAAAGCACCTGGATTAAATGATCATTTTTCAATTAACAGTCCGCTTCAATTATGCGCTACTAATTTTGAAACTCTGACTGTATTCGTAACGTTTTTGTTTCCTTATTTACCTTGTTCAACTTATTTTATGCACTTGTTCATGTACTTGTCCGCTTACTTTTAGAGTATCACCTTATTTATTAGCTTGTAATAATGACTGCACTCAATAAATATGTATGTAGATGGGTAGTGGCATTGTGTGTGTGTGTTTGTTTCATTGATAACCAAGTCATCTTCCCACAGAACACTAATTATAATACCTGGCTTGTTGTGCGCTGACCTAGTATTACAATAGAGGACTCTGGTTGTAATTACAGGAGTGCAGGTCTCACCTAGGAGAATTGGGACCTGATGAAACAGGGAGCACCTCATTTGGCGGTGAGGTTGATTTACAAACTCTGTTAACAAATATAAGTATTCAGGTTTACTATTGTACATCATACAGTTATAACTGTTAATGGTTTGGTTATTAATTGCTAACTGTGGTTTAGTCCTTTTAATTTATCATTGCATGTTTTTACCATGAAGGGAGTCATGACTGAAAACTGACTGTGGGATCAATCCATTTTGCCCAATTAATAAACATGGGTAGATTAGTAGGTGCTCTTTCTACTCAAGTGTCAAGGTCTTAAACTGTGGAGAAAGTTCATTGTTGTATTTCCACAACAGTATGCTTTGCTTTCTTATGGTTACTTTTATGCCATTCAAGTTATCTTTGAGCTTATGAGGGCACATGTCAAGTAAGTTCTGGCCAAACAGGCAACCTTGATTTAATATTCTGTGAATGAATTTTAAACTAGCATAAATCAGTCTCATTAGATGTTAGAATATATAATTTAGTATGTTGCTTGACTGGTTGTTGTTAGTTATCCATATGTACAGCATTTGCTGTTGCCTTTCTGGTCTGGGCCATGGTTACTTGATTAACAAATCTATAATGCAACCTCATTTTGCTGGGTTAATTTTGCTATTGAATTTTTATGCCAGTTAATACAAAATAAGTACTGAAAGTAGCAAAGCAATGACACATACTTGATACCTCAAAAAAAAAAAAAAAAAAAAAGCCTAAAAAGGGGATCAGATTCTTTGTGTATGCCATAGATCAGAGAATGTCTGAGTTGTGGTGTTAAGGAAGAGAGTGGATAAGTACTGTGAAATGGCAGAGATTCTGAAATTTTATAAGAAATATATATCTGAGCTAATTTTGCCTCAGATCTCTCAAAGAACTATGGACATATCTTTTAATGCTTTTGGTGTCTCTTTCAACAAGTCACAGGGAGTGAGAATGGGTCTTCATAATGTTAGGAAAGCAGATGCGATCACTTTTGGGAACAGACATCATAACTACTAATGTCCAGTAAAGGTTTTGTAGTAAAGCTACTTCAGCTTTGGGACTAACAAAATTGACTCATGTTTGTCCAAAAGCGCAGCTAGCAGAAGTGTAAAACTTTTATGTAGAACCAATAAAAGGTATCGCATCACCAGTGCATCCCAGTATTTTATGACCGTTCCAGGCATTCTGGAATTCTCTGACCTTTTTTTGAGGTATCAAGTGTGTGTCATTTCTCTTTTTGCTACTTTTCAGTACTTCCCTTTTGTATTAACTGGTATAAAAATTCAACAGCAAAATGAGGTTGCATTATTGATTTGTTAAATAAGTAGTTGTCATAACCATGACCCAGACCAGAAAAGCAACAGCAAATGCTGTTTATGTATCCCTTTCATGTCCTAGTTAGAATTACAAAATGTCAAGAACAGTATGGAGTAACATAATCTTATAGTGTAGGTATTTAGTAATTCGGAAATAGAAGATCGACAACCATAAAACAGTGGGTCATTAAACTCTATGTGACATGAGAGTAACCATCAGAGATAACTCTTAAGTCATACAAGTACAAAACTTATATGAACTACACTTAAAATGTGCTTTCTGTTTGGACTGAAAAGTTTGAAGTGTGTTGCTGAGTTCAAAGGCATTTAACTCCACATAAAAGGTGTGTAAGACAAAGGCTTTAGAGGTAGTTTCTAAAGTAAAAAAAATTAAGATAATCAAAGGTAGGATATGCAGAAGGGCAACAGAGTGTCTTCTCTGAGGAGAACTTGAGAATACCAGAATGCCTGCAACTGTCATAAAGTATGGGGATGCATTGGTTATGTGATGCCTTTTATTGGTGCTACACAGGTTTTACACCTCTGCTAGTTGAGCTTTTGGATGAACATGAGCCGATCGTGTTAGTCCCAAAGTTGAAGTAGCTGTACTGCAAAACCTGTACTGTTCCAGTAAATATCATGTAACCACTTTGTTTCGATGTTTTCTGACAGTGGACCAGTTTTGCATTTCTTCTTCTTTAGCAGAGTCGTATGGTGCTTCATTTAGAAGCATGAAAGCTGTTGATTAGCTAGGCTTGACAGTTTAACTTGCAGGCAAACTGGATGAACAAAATGTCCATTGTAATAAGCTGTATCTGTGTAGCTGTGCACGGTTATTTGTTATTTCAGTTAGTGCATAAGAATAGACTTAAAATGGTAACTCTGAGGCATCATTGGCTGGATAATTAAGCAGAAGCAGCTTAGTCTGAAATATGATGTATTTTCATGTATTTGTCTTATTTACAACGGTCCTACTTTTTAGTGAGGTGAGATTTGTGACATTTACGGTTACAAGGGCATCTTTTGTCATCATTTTGGAAGTTTTGGTGTTATTATTTTTTTATTTTTTTTTTGTCGAGTAAAATTAATTGTTTGATTTTTATTTAGGTCTAGCTTTTGCTTCTGGATTAGCAACTACTGTGACCATTACACACCTGTTGAAAGCTGGTGATAATATTATCTGCACAAATGATGTATATGGAGGTAAGATGGAAAATAGGAAACTGTTTTCTTTCACTTCTTTTAACTGAAGGCAAATATATGCATGCTTGATTTGTAACTGTCCTATCTTTTCTATTTTATGAATCTTATGTTTGCTATCTATAATGCACAGCATCCATTTTCTTCCCACATGGCTGCAACTCTTCCTTTAATGGTTGAATGCACATTCCCTTTGACCACAGCATCTCAGCTTATTCTGAGCTCAGCCAGACCCACTAGGTTTACTGATTCAATGTCATTTTTTATTTTTTTTGGGGCTATCTTCCAGATGTGCTGGAAGCTGCTGAAGGGGGGGGGGGGCAAAAGAGGCAGTTAGCAATGTGAAAAAAAGGGCATGTATGCATGCATGCATGCATTTATGTATTACAACTGAAATACATACAGAGTTTGACATGTTGAAAATACAAAAACTGTCCATTTTTTTAAATGAATAACAAAACCAAAACATCCAAATGGCTGCATAAGACTACTGGAAGGTGGAGCACCATTGTTGTGTAACCACAGAAAGTATTACAGCAGTTTCCTCTGGATGTTGTATCATGATCTTCAGACACAAAATGCACAGACCTTGTGATTTCAGCTGTGATGACACCTATGCAACTTTGTTTTCTACTGAACATGAGTCTAAACTGCGGAGGGGGGGGTGAGGTATAAGTCCATTAAAAAGCTTTTATGCATTCAACAGAAATAAATGTGATTTTTACTTTTGATGTACGGGTAACTCAGTAAAGTAATATTTTAGGCCGTTATAGTACTGGATAGAAGTACAGTGTAACATACACAATGAAAACTCTGTACAGTGCAATGAAAACAGAGTATAATGGAAAATATCAGACTGTGGCAGTAATGGCACACAATCTAAAGCCACTGGGACCTTTCTTTAAAAAGTTATAGCTGCCTCCCTTTGAGATTTTTTTGTTAGACTTCCAGGTAGTAACAGCAGGTTGTTGTCTAGCTATCCATCCGGGTCTATGTTCAGCCATCAAATTAGTGTTTCCTCAGATGGCTATTAATCAAATGTTACACATTGACTGTTACTTTTACCAAACAGGCATATCTTCAAAAATAAAATCATGAAATGGCCATAGTTGGCCAACATAAAGGATTGCAATGTACTACTTAGTTACAGGTAACTTAGCTGTAAGAAAACCTGATCTTTCCCCAATTTAGTGCAACCTCGGAGTTGGTATATAGGATTTGGTGAACAGTGAACGCTACTTATGTGGGGGCACCTCTCACAAAAGCATACCTCTCAACCTCTTAGAACAGGAAATCTGCACAAAGCCATAAGTAAAAGTGGGACAAAGGCCCAAAAATAGGGATACTTTTTAAATATTGTTCTTACAAACTTAGAAAGTTGATAGAATAACAGGTTGTGCATTATCATGAATTTTCTGAAGGGTATGAAGTCTGAAACTCAAATGTCTATTATTATTTTCTAACTTTAATTTTTAATGATTTCCACAAATTTGGCAGAAAACCACAATTTTATGAAAAAACGGACCAAAAATATGAGGCGAAAATCTGTACAGTTGAGAGGTATGCACATAAGTAGTGTCCTGTGTTCACTGAATCCTTCTGTTGTGGGGGGGCATCCACTAATTATATATACCAACACAGAAGTTGCACTAAATTGTGGAAAGGACAGGTTTTCTTATAGCTAAGTTACCAGCAACTAAATAGTATGTCATGGTTCCTTTATGTTGGCCAACTATGAGCATTCAATGATTTTATTTTCGAAGATATGCCTGGTAAAAGTCGTGTTTGATTAATAGCTGCTTGATGTCAGATTAATTTGATGGCTGAACCCCTATCCATCCATCCACCCACCCACCCACAACTCCTTTTTCTCTCTTTTGCATATGAATTCGGGGTGTCACTTTAATAGTGACAATATCTAGAGCCAGTGTTCACAATGCCAGGTGGCAAGCCCTGCTGGAGTTGATCTTCCATATCAAGCATATACCACACTAACACCTATGGCCAGTTTGGAGTGTCCAATCTACCTACTTCATGTCTTTTAAGAGGGGGAGGAAACTGGAGCACCTGAAGAAAACCCACATGAGCACAGGGAGGTCATGCAGACTCCACAATGAAGGCACTCTAGTGGAGAACTGAAACGGAGAACCTCTCGCTGTAATATCTGATATATAGAGCATATTGAGTGCAGTGTAGAACTTCTATAGAACATATTGAGTGCAGTGTAGACTATCAGAGGGTTTTATGGTTCGTTTGACAGTGCTGTAGAAATCACCTCAGTGTTTGTCTTCAGTTGATTGGACTGCAGTTTATCTTTTAGAATCTGGTCTTTTTTGCAACAGTGACTATAGACATGCAGCTCTGTTTTTGAGCTTATTTGCCACAGTGATAATATAGGTCACTAAATTAGATAGTTGCTTAGACAAACATTTGTAATTTGTATTTTAAGGTTTGCAATATAATAAATTAAATAGCTTATGCTCATGGAGAGTTGTATACTTTTATTTGATTCACTATTGACACACACACACACACACACACACACACACACACACACACACACACACACACACACACACACACACACACACACACACACACACCTCAGCTGTCCTTGATTTTCAATACTGTCTGCAGTTTTCCCTTAAAAATTAATCTGTTCCATCCCAGCCCCCATGGCATAGAGGTGTAAAGTCCTTACTTATACCCCAGATAACCCATGTTCAGCTAGCAGAATGGGTGTTGGTGGGGCTGGACCAGGGAGGATGGGAGTAAGTGACAGAGTATGCTTTCCCATACTGGGGAAGGGGGAGAGATGCTGGGATTGCTGTTAGCATGCACTTCCCAAAAGCAGTGATTGCAGAGCTTGCAAAGCTGTCACAGGGTGGTAGGGATTGGGACATATTCCCCAGTCATAGTATGATGCTGTATTAGTGTCCTTTATCTCCTCTCCGGCCCAAGATATGGGTATGTTTAAGCATGGAGGAGGCTAAGGTGGGTTCAGTAGCCCTGGTGAAAGAGGAGACTGGATGGTGGCAGCTGATGGTCAGCTGTTTGAAGTAAAAAAAATACTCTATCCGTCATAATATTTTTAACTTTATTATAAAGAATTAAATATAAAAATACGTAAAGTGAGACCATCTTTTCCCAAACTTCCTATAAAAATGAAAGCACCGTGTATAAAACTAATCGGACAGCTAAAACACATATAAATGCAATTTTTTAAATGCAATATTGCCCTCCATTTTGGGGAAATTGACCTTTTTAGCGGTAAGGAGGCCCACTGCCAGCTCCAAGTGGCCCAAGAAATTCTTGCAGTGTCTGCCGTGTCTGGTATTATTATTTAAAATGGTTTACAGGTACCTGTCCTTCTGAAGAACCCCTTCTACTGTTCCTAGAATCACCCAGTGATGAGTGCAGTTCTAATATTGCATGGCTTCTTCATGCAAAATTCAGGGACTAAGCCAAAAAATGAGGGGCAAAGGCCTAACATCAAAGAAACTTTAAATATCGGTCCTTGCTAAGTTAGTAGAATAACAAGGTTTGCCTTAGTATGGATTTTCTGATGGATATGAAATTTGAAATTCAGATGTTTGTCATTGACTGCTATTCTTAATGATTTACCACTCAAAACACAGATTGTTCATAGGTAGGTACTAGGCTATTGGCCCCAGGGCCTGTATAAGAGTAGCCAAAAGGTACCCTGCCTTTTGCCACCCAAGAAAATTATTTTCCTGGTCACTGTCAAGCAGAGGCACAGAAGTGATCCCCGGGGTGAATTTTCTATCTCCCATCCAATCATCAAGATTTTTCTTGGAGTGCTAATGAGTAGCTCTGCTTGACATAGATAGGTAGTCTGTTCCAGAGTATGGGAAGTCTTTGGGACAGGAATCTATCCCTCCAGCATGTTCTGTTTATTGTGGTGAATTGTATGAATAACAGATGAGCAATATGAGGAAAAATGAGGGATGCAGTTGAGAGCTATGATAGTGCATTCTTAGATGTTTTTTTTTTCTTTCTTTTCCTGAAGTGCCAGAGATCCTTTTGTTTTACGCATTCAGCCTTCTATTGAGTTTGAAACAGCAAAAGCCTCTGTCTGCATGTGAAACTTCTATTTAAGGGATGCTTATTCACCTTTCTGCTGTTCAGCAACCAGACATGCTAGAATCTTTGGATCAGGACCTTGTATTACACAGGTGCCACCAAGTTAATTCTTCAACTTGCCAAGTACATGAGAGTTTTGGTGGTTATTTTTGTGTTTGTGGAGAGAACCGTAACTCATAAAAGGGACAAACAAAAGGGTACTTAGCCACAGCCAAGTCGAGACCACGTCGTTACTCTAGGAGCGGCAAACAAGATCTGGGGGTTTGGGCGTGATGCATCCTGGGATACAGGGTTAGCCCAGCCAATGAGAGACTTTGTGCTAGTTATAGTGGCCGAGTCGGAGCCGATTCTCGGCTCCGAACCAGTCAGTAATGAATGTAGGCGAGATGGATCACATACATCTATTGTTATGGTAAGTACATAACTAAAAGTTACCTGTAATACACACTTTGTACATATTGTGAAGGCAGCGTGGTATAGATTTGTGTATAAAATCAGGCTTTATACGTATAAAACTATTTAAATAGTGATTTTCTTTTATGTTCACCTATGTTATTTTTTGCCTTGTCATTTTGCTTAGAGAGACGGCTCATTTGTCATCTTAGTTTATGAAATATTTGACCCTTTTCTGTTGTGGAAGTTAAAAAAAAATAAATAAAAAAAAAACAGCCACTATAAACTGTATTGCCATTTGAATTTTATGTCCTTTGCTTTCACAATTTCATAGATGTTATAGAAAGTCATTGTGTCATATATATGGTTTAGTATTTTACACTAAATGCCAGGCAGGACTGGACATCTGTAGCGCAGTTTTCAGGTTCCGTATCAGTTTTATTAAGTTCAGTAAATGCAAGCTGTTACTACAGTTGAAACAAGTAGCTTAAGCTTTTTGGAGATTGTTTAGAAAATGCAAATATTAATGATTGAATAAACATTAAAAATAGCTTGGTACAGCAGATAAGAGCTATGCTGCTGACAGCTCTGTCTGTTTTTTTGAGTCATAAAGTAAAATAAAACTTACCTGTAATAAAAAGCATCCCCGATTATCGCTTTCATGCGGAGTCTGATGGTTTCCTGTCGTATGACCAGAGATTGGAAAGGAAAGCACTATGACTGGTTGGTTAATAGGAGCTAGTAGTAGGTGCGTCGACTGCATAGTAGCAGGATGTGACTTGATAGCAGGTGCTTTGACTGCATAGTAGCAGGATGTGACTTGATAGCAGGTGCTTTGACTGCATAGTAGCAGGATGTGGCTTGATAGCAGGTGCTTCGACTGCATAGTAGCAGAATGTGGCTTGATAGCAGGTGCTTTGACTGCATAGTAGCATGATGTGGCTTGATACCAGGTGCTTCGACTGCATAGTAGCAGAATGTGGCTTGAAAGCAGGTGCTTCGACTGCATAGTAGCAGGATGTGGCTTGATAGCAGGTGCTTCGACTGCATAGTAGCAGGATGTGGCTTGATAGCAGGTGCTTCGACTGCATAGTAGCAGGATGTGGCTTGATAGCAGGTGCTTCAACTGCATAGTAGCAAGATGTGGCTTGATAGCAGGTGCTTCGACTGCATAGTAGCAGGATGTGGCTTGATAGCAGGTGCTTCGACTGCATAGTAGCAGGATGTGGCTTGATAGCAGGTGCTTCGACTGCATAGTAGCAGGATGTGGCTTGATAGCAGGTGCTTCGACTGCATAGTAGCAGGATGTGGCTTGAAAGCAGGTGCTTCGACTGCATAGTAGCAGGATGTGGCTTGATAGCAGGTGCTTCGACTGCATAGTAGCAGGATGTGGCTTGGTTACTCATGCCCTATTGGTCTGCTTGTGCAGTAAAACTAAGAAGTTATGCTATTAAACAGCAGGGATTCGCACTTCTGGTTTTTTTTTTTTTTTTTTGGTAGTCAAGTTGGCTGGGGGAAGCCCATAGTTCTGTTAAAATGTGAAAGAACTTGCCACCCTCCCCACATTGTTCCAGCACCTTTGGCTTCTACTAAGTCCAGATCCAGGGTCTTTCATAGAGTAGCTTTTAAAACTGCAATTAATTCATGATGAAGTAAAATTTTCTTTCCAAGCCCATCAATTAATAGTCTTCAAATGACACATTTATGTTCATGCTTTTTGTTATCACTGGCCATGGATTCATTGCGCTACGCAGATTCAGATTGTCCTAGTATTGTGTCTCTAAGAATCTCCTGGCAGTTTCTGTGAACTATTGTATTATGCCTTTTACTATACTTTGAAAAAAGTCCCATAATCTGTATTTCACTGGGCTGAATATCATTATTTTGGTAAAAGTTATCATGCCTTTTTTATTCCTAAGTTTAATTCAGTCCGTGAGCATAGTCTGTTACCTGCTTCTGCCACATTTTCATTTTAGCTGGCGTCAATGTGCCAGTGCATGATAGACTGAAACAAGTATATACATGCTGCCTAATTAAATGTATTAAGACAGCTTGATCATCTTGATGTTTTAATTTTGGCATGCATTTCTTATGGGAAATGCTATCTATTGCTGTAGTGTCTTCTGTCTTTGGCACATTACTAAAATGTTGACAATTATGGGTTCTTCAGTTCAAATGTCTCCTATTTGTAATTAGTTATTTCTTAAAGCACTTGTATTTATTTCTAAGTGACACAATCTCATTTTCAGTGTTTTAGTTTTAAAATGTTTTTGACTTTTGCAAAAAGTGATAGAAGTTTCTTTCCTCCTCTGATTCGTAATCTAAGAAGGATTTAACAATGCGCTTCTTATTATTGGCCTAGTGATGGTGTTATTTTGGAAAGGGAAATGTAGATGTGAGCTGTTGGGGAACACTGATATGGTTTCAGTTGCATATATGCACTGCTTTCTTTTTTTAATTTATTTATTTAGTCCCACTAGGCGAGTGGCATCTTTTCACTGGAGACCTTAGGTGGTATTTGTACTACAAAGGGAAAATTGGTCAGGCCGTTGAGGAACTTTCCCTACTCTTTTTGATGGGTGCCTTGGGAACTTTTACATTAACCTGAGCTACCAACAACAGATGAGGCATCAGTTTTAACATCTTATCCAATGGATGACACACTGAGGAGTGTAGTAATCCTCTAATGCTACATTGTAGGATCAGTAATCCAACTACCTGGCATGGGAATAAAACCCACAGCTTTCTGCACCAAAGATGAATATGCTACCTGTTGTGCCACGGACACATCTGAATTGCTGCAGTGTGCTTACCTTGGGTTTCTTGAAGGTGAACCAGATTCCTTTCAGTAGGTACAGAATTTTGTAGCCATGTCATTAACAAGAGTCCTAGAACTTGTGGAACAGAACTTTCCACTGGATCTCTAGACCATTTTGGAGGAGTAAAGCTTCAGAAGGATTCTCCAAACATTATTGTGGTCACTCAGTTCAGGCCCTGGCAGTAGTGTTTCTTCCTTTTTATGGAACTGGCCAAGGACTATTATCACAAGTTTCTTCACACAATGGATCTTCTCATAAAAGACAAGGGATGTTTGATGCATACTAACCTCAAACAGCTGCAGGCCACTGCCTGGATAATTCAGTTTTAATACCTTTTAGACACATTTTTTCTGAGGATATGCAGCAGGTGTTAAAGGAGAAGGCTGCCTGGCGCTGCTAGGAAATCTTATAATGCTAAATGGAAAAGATTTGCCAGTTGATAACACACTAAGAACCAGAGACAATTTGGGTTTTCTGTATCTGTGGTTTTGCAATATTTCTGTGAGTTAATAACCTCTGGCCTTTCATATTCCTCTGTCAAGGTTCCACTCTTGACTATTTTAGCATTTCTGCCCATGGATCCTTGCTGTTCATCAGTCTTTGGTCAAGCTTTTCTTGGAAGGGGTTTTACGTTTACGCCCAACCAGAAATCAGGTGGCACCTACATGGGATCTTTAGTTTGGAAGCATTAACTTTAGCTGCTATTGAACCAGCTCATAAGGATGTTTTTTGGTTCATTACTTGGAAAACAGAATTATTGATTGCTCTGACATCTACAAGAAGAAAATCTGTGATCTCTACAAGAGAATCTGAGCTGCAAGTTCTTGTGGTAGGTCAACCTTATTTATTATTCCGTAAAGATGGGGTTTCTTTGAAAACAAAACCTTAATTTATGCCTAATGTGGTTTTAGAGTTTACATTAAGTCAAACCATCCATCTTCCTGTGTCTTTTTTTTCTGAAACCCAGAAACCAGGGAGAAAGGATTCTTCATAACGTGGACATGCATAGGCAGTTCAGGTGTTATCTTGACAGAACAAACCTTAGGTTGAACAGCTGTTTATTACAATGGTAAGGAAAAAGGGTGATGTGTCAAAACGGACTATTTGCAGGTGGTTGTTTCTTTTTATTATTCCCACCATAATAAGACAATTCCAGACAGGGTCAAGACTCATTCTACAAGGGGTTTAGCTTCTGTGGCTTTTTTAAAAGGAGTGGACTACAGAGACAGCTCTGTGGTCCTCTGTACTTTCCTTTACAAAACACTACAAACTAAATTCCTTTCCAGCTCTAGCTTTGCTAGGACCATTCTTTGGGGCTTCTGGAGCCTCATCCTTCCTCCTCCCGGTATGTGTAAACTCTGCTATTCTAATCTTATTACTTAGACTGCTCCAGCAGTGGTTTATGAATGAAGATGGTACAGTTTTATAACAGTAGATATATAATTTAAATCACTGCTGGAGTAGCTGCTCCCTTTCTCCCTCCCTCCATTCCTCTTTGTGTATATCTGTACCTAACTTTTTGTTTTTTTAGCAGAACCTTTGACTTTAGAACTTTTTTACAAACTGTAAAATGAAGTGTCTGGCACTCAGGCTGATGGTTTACTCCTCATGGTGCTTCTGCAACCAGCAGCCGGGGTGCAGGGGAGGAAGTCCAAGACTTTGGAAGACTGACCATTTGTTATATCTTAGGCATGATCTAACACACTTAGCTTCACCTACTGTAGCAGGGATTTAATCAGACATCTGCTGTTGTGATAAATTTACTTTGCAACTATACTTTACTGTCTACCTGAACTTTATGGCCTACTTGAAGCATTTGTGAACTTGTTGAATATTCTAAAGCAAATTCTTTGCTCTTCCTTTTTTCCCTTTGCTCCATGGGAGGTTTCTGTCCTCCTGAACTTGCCTTAGGACACCTGCATTACTCTTTGACAGGTTTACCACCCCAGCTAAACTCCTTACCTAATGATATTGTCTCTGGAGTGGGGTCGCACCCTGATGCCTGGGCTTTTGTAGCCAGAAGCGAGAGCCCTTCCAGGTGAAAATATGAGTAGTGGTATTTCACTGGCAGCAGAGTCTTCCCACTTATTTTACACCTCTCACATCGCTTCACAGTGCTAGACTAGAGTCGAGCTGAACAAGGACTTTTTTCCATGCTGATTCTGCCAAGCCCATTCCCTTGGCTGTGGTTTTGCTAGATAGTAGGTAGGAACAGTGGGAATCTTGTTCATCCATTCGTGCATGTCAATAATTAGTTGACTAGACATTTGGCTACCTTAAGAGAGTCATACCTGTGCTTCACTGAATTTCTTTACTTTGACACTCAGAGCACTGAGCAGAAATCACATTGCGCCAACACCCATCTCATGCCTTTGCGATGGTTTGTTTTAATTAAACAGTCAGATTCTCCTGGTCCATACCAGTACTAAGTCAGCTGCTAGCTGCCAGATGATGCAGGAAACCAGTCTGGACTGGCGTCTGCCATAGCTAGGTGATCCACAAGAAGGCCCCAGCGTGCATCCAAAGTCTCCACTATTATCCAAGCGAGAGGTGATGGCTCATTCAGCTGTGGCACTTGCCCAGCCTTGCTTCACACCCAAGCCTGAGCCAGCCCTTAGAGCCTTTCCTTATCCTGAAGTAATGGATCTGGCTTGCTGACTTCCCTTACTTGCATTGTTCTAACATGCCAGAGGCTGTTTATCTTGGAAACCTGCTATGGCCTGACATGAGACTTACACCCTCTCCCCCAGAATTTCAAGGGCCAGTGCAAGCTCACCTGATGCCACCAGGACTGACCATGACACTTTCCAGGGCACAAGCCTCTCTCTGAAGGTAAACCCATTCCAGGGTGCCCTGCCCTTTAAAAAGAAAAGAACTCTCCCAAAGGCCCCTGCTGGCTTCTCCTGGTTTGTTTGTGTGATTGCACTGGATGCTGTGATATCTCTCTCTCTGCCACTCCAGATTTAGGGATCTGAATCACTCTCTTTTTGAAGAGACTAGGGCAATGGAGGCCATTGCCTGTCCCTTTGGAATGGTGCTCACCTATCTCAAAGGATCGTCTGACTAGTGTTCAACTGCTGTTCATATCAAACCCTTCTCCACTTCAGCCTTCAAAGCTCTCATTTGAATATTTGCTACTAACAACAAGATATGCAGTCATCTTAGTGTAGCCCCCTCCGCTACCAGCTCTGACAACAGACAGGTACAGACTCAACACTCCAGTGCCATCCATTTATAAGGCCTACTGAGAAGCAACTACATTTTCTAATTATAACCTTTTCAGTCAGTTATGTTCCTGTAGCATAATGGACATTATCCCCTTAATGAATCAGCTTTGTCAGTTGCCAAGACTTTCAGATGGTTGCAAAGCATAAAGCTTTCAAAGAAGACTTGACTTTAAACAAATATTTGACAGATTGCTTCTCATTTGCTGACCGTTTAACGAATCATAACTGTACTTCCATTGTTCCTTTGCAACTTCTGTGATGTAGCTGTTTCCTGTCAGATTACTGCTCAGATCTGTAGACTTTTATATCCGTGTTGTATCTTTTGGCAGCCCCTTCTCCAGTCCCTGTCTTAAACCTGTTGGAAGCAAATATTCTGGGTCACATATACAGTACTATTAGAAAGTAATGTAGTCTGCCTTCTATAAAGATAGTCTTTGTTATCAATGATTAACTACTAACTTAAACACCCCACCTATCCTGTATGTTGCCTAATTGGGTCTCATAAGTCCACCAGCTGCTGATTTGAATTTCCGAAAGAAATGGTACTACTCAAAATATACGTTTAACATCCCTGAGTTTTTGTATATTTGGCTGTTATTTTTACATTAATTTCTTGTATTGTGATAAACATTTACTTTGTGGAGCACCTTTTTTCTGCCTGAATGAAAATGTATTCTGAGTAGAAAATACTGCCATGCTGTTAGCCTTGTGGTAGTCTGATGGACAGGTGGATTTTGGAGAGGAAAACTGTGCAAAATGTTTTTTTTTTTTCTCTTCTGTGCCTGTTGGCCATCAAACCACTGCCTGAGTCACTATCACCCATTTATCTCCCTTTATGGGACAAGAACATGGCTGTGGAATGGCCATAATCTGGGCAGCCATCAGGGGGTTTACTGTATTGTTCATGCCCCACTGCAGTTCCAATGTACATTTTCACAAGGTCTCGATGGTTAGGTGTGAAGTGGAGCAAGATTTAGGCTTGCCAGCTGCATCATGAATGAAGCTAACCACAGATTTTTACTCTCCTTGAAGGCATGTGCTTCTTTCTACCTTCACTTTCCACAGGGATTGTAAATGGAGTGTGCATCCCAAAACACGTCTGGAATCCTTACCCTTCCTCCCAATAAAGGTGAGCAGGTTCTCTTTCAACTTTCCTCTCACTTTTCTGCTTCTCCAGAACGCGTTTTCAGCGTCCTGCTTTGACTTGTTGCAAATGGGGGATTTTTCCATTTCCCCTGAAGTATAATGACTCGTTAGTTGTTTACATGAGTGTTGGAGGGCTTGCATTCCATTTATTTTATTTTATTTCCAGTTTGATTTCCATTGAAAATGATGTTAAAGATTTTTTATTGTTGGTTGTTTTGAAAGTTCATTTGAGAAAAGGGAGATTATGAAACTACCCTAGATCCATTTTGATGCAAATCCTTACATTTGCAATATGTTTTCATACCTGTTGTAATTATGCTGCATAACAAGAAATAGTACTACAATCTTCTGTCTTTTCCAGGTACAAACAGATACTTTAAAAGAGTTGCTGCAGAAATGGGTGTGGAAACTACTTTTGTTGATTGCTCAAAACCAGAGTGCTTGGAGGCTGCAATTAAGCCAAGTACTAAGGTAATAACACTTTTATTTTAGTATTACATTTGCATAAAAGCAGAGTTTTTAATGAATATATAGTTCTATATTTTTATATGTAGTATCAATAATTTGTGTTGTATGTGATTTATTTAAATGTCTTTTCAGTTGTTTTTATATATGGGGAATACATCAGGATTTTAGCCTTTATTTGAAAGGTTAATTGAAAGAGTATGTCATATAGGAGAGCTGTGTTTTTAATTGTTTTAGATTTGTCACATGACTGCAGCAATTTTTGTATTTAATTGGGCTTGTATGAATGTAATCTTATCTGAAGAAGTCTTGCAATTGAGCAAGATGAAAAGCGCTTCATTAAACTCTAGTTGAAAGTAGACCGGTGTTGTTCTTCAGCGTTTTTTGGTCATCTAGTTGTTTTAGTTTCGCTAATTTGTGTTTTGATATATTTTTTTAATGAACACCGTGCTGCTGTGTTGACATTTAAGATGAGAATGATATGTTTTTGTTTAGTATGTGCTTGATGCTTATGAAGAGATGTATATCTTTTTAAAATAGTTACCTGGTCTGTGTTTTTCTTTATATATGTTTAATTTGTTTGTTAGCTGCTTCCCTTATTAACTTTGTTCAGCATTATGAATTGATTTTAAGACTATCACAGCTCTCTGTTTCTAGTAAAGTCCTTTCATTTTTTGTTATAATTTTGTTTGACTCATCACTGCTCTAATTGGAAGATTTTGCCCAGCAAGCCTACCAGTCATGGTTCTAGGTTCAGGGTTCCATAAAGCCCTCCTTACCACAATTCCCTTTCCCGTTGCCAACCATCCACCACATCTTTGTAGCAGTGCTGTCTTGTTCCCCATGGTAGAAAGCTACCCTCTAAGCAATGTAGCTTCATTGAGCCTTTAAAAAGTGTTTATAGGGACTTGTTATTGTGTAGCATTCTGGAATTCTCCAGAGGTGAAAGAGTATTTGCAGACCTGAAGTAGTAATAGTCTAGAGAGCCTCATATTTATTTCTATTTTCTTTGTGGACAGTATATAATGTATAATGACACCCATGTTGACTCCGCTGATACTTGGTCATTACACACTGACACAGCAGAAGTGCACTGTGGTCCCTTGAAGACAGAAGTCTACGACACAGTGAGGTGTAACCCAAAGATGAGAGTAGGCACATGGTGACACACTGTCTCCTGGTGGGTCTCCAGAAACCAGAGTCTGTTAGTGAATGTAGGTTTACTATGACTGGTATTGCTTAAAACTATCTAAATCTGAAGATGTGTATACTTTTACATTCCTTCATTACAGGCAAAATTTACACAATTTAAGTTGCTAATCTGTGCATTTATTTCCACAGTCAGTGCTTTGTACTGCTAGTGAAGTTCTAACAACTTGCATATACACATGGATATCTACCTTTGAGGTAGCTAGGAGTGAACTTTGTTTTCTTTTAGAACTAACTTTTTTATTGACTTTGTATATCTGTAATACCTGTACCAGTATATGAAATGGTTCTTGCCTGATAAAAGCATGTGCATGTATATGTGGTCTGTGTTCCTATCCACACTCACTCACACTTTCCTATATTTCTATGTACATGTTTAATTAGTGCTGTTACTCAAACCTATTTTAGTTCTGTATTGTGGTATTAATTAGGGAGGGGGTATTTTCATTTACATCTAAAGCTGAGCTATTTAGCAGTCGGTATACAAGAGAAGGGGGGGTTGCCACCTACAAGGTTACTGTATGTTTTGGATGAAAGTCTACCTTTTTTCAGCATTAACTTCATTTTTGCAAAACGTTTCCCAGTGTGATCATAATACAGTTGATTAGTACAGTAGTCCACTCCATGCATTTTCAGTTCTCTCTTCATACAAGTACATGGAATTCTGTCACACACATCCCCTGCCTGTTGTCTGTACACAGCTATACATGGACATCGTTACATTTGCATCTGTAAATTTGAATATACACGCACGCATGTAAACTGTCTCTCACACATTCACTTCTCTGTATACACATGCAAGTACATAAGCTCACACATGCTTATATGTACAGTTTATTTTAATTTTTATTTATTTGTGTTTATTTACCAGGACGGTTAGACTAGACCATGCAAGACCCCTTTTCGGCAGAGGCCTGAGGAGGAAATGTTTTGCAAATTAAACATCCTTGTAACAAGAATATCGACAATACAAATGTTGAAGAAAAAAATGAAATGCAAAAGCAAAACTGCAAGTAGGTTAAAGCATTGATTCTTTGGTAGAAAAGAAAACTAAGTACAGTGTAGGACTATAATAGAAGAGGGACAATGATGGAGAATTTGAAGAGAATACTAAGGACATGGATAAAAATGAAGCTGGAGAGAAAAGAGCTATTTAAAAGGGAAGATTATTAGAGGCAATACCCCTCAACTGTCCAAATTTTTGCAGAATGTCCAGATTTTCACCTCTTACTTTATAAAATTTGTGATTTTCTGGCAAATCGCTAAGGATTGACACCACTAAATAATACTAAATAATGGCAGACATTTGAGTTTCAGACTTTATATCCTTCAGAAAATATATACTGTGAAATCTGCCATTCTAGCAACTTTCTAGGGTTATAGGGGCAATATTTAAAATCTGTCCCTTTTTTTGGGCCTTTGTCCCCCATTATTTTTGGCTTTGTCCAGATTTCTTGTACTGAGTGGTTGAGAGGTATAATTAGAGGGTTTCAGAGAAAAGGTTTAAGTGTATATGGTAAAGAGAAAGCTGAGTGCAGGAAAAGAGGTAACATTAGAGGTTTATTAATAAGTCAGTAAGTGGGGTTGAGGGAAGTCAATATTAGAGGAAATGAATTTTAGGAAGAAATATATGAAAGGAGTAGAAGAAGCCAAAGAAGTGATGCAGAGTTTAGCCAGGAGCATAGAAAGAAGGGCAGAGCCAGAGAAAGAATGAAGTCCTTCAGTCTATTTTTGAAGTAGGTGGGGGAGGATATTTGTCTAGTAGTTATGGGGAGGGAGTTCCACATAAGGAGTCACCAGAGATGTATATATATTTTTTTAACTTCAAGAAGGTTGATCTCTGCTGAGTGAAGAGATTTTGTGGGAGTATACCACTGTTGTAGTGGGGTAAGGCCTGGGCATTCTTCTGCAAGGAAGAGTATTCTGTGGGTATTTTTTAACAGCGTGAAGCTGAAATATTTTGAGACTTCAAGCCATTTTAGTTTTTCAAGGACTAAACAGTGGTGAGTTGCATTGGGCATCCTGGTAGCAAATTTGGAAATTTTGTTCCAACATTATTTCACATTTTGAATTGATGATAAGTTAATGTTTGTAAGGCTGGGTAAGCATATATAGTAAATGTGATAGTAGACAAGATGTACAGTGGATATAAAAAATATACACACCCCTGTTAAAATGCCAGGTTTTTGTGATATAAAAAATGACATCACAAAAAATAATTTCAAAACTTTTCCCACTTTTAATGTGACCTGTAACCTGTACAATTCAATTGAAAAATAAACAAATCTGTTAGGGGAAAAAAAATAAACTTAAAATATGCTGGTTGCATAAGTGTGCACACCCTTAAACTAATACTTTGTTGAAGCACCTTTTAATTTAATTACAGCCTTCAGTCTTCTCAGGTAGGAGTCTTATCAGCATGGCACATCTTGACTTGGCACTATTTGCCCACTCTTCCTTGCAAAAGCGCTCCAAATCTGTCAGATTGCAAGGGCATCTCTTGTGCAGAGCCCTCTTCAGGTCCCACCACAGATTTTCTATTGGATTTAGGTCTGGGCTCTGGACGGCCATTCTAAAACTTTAACTTTCTTCTGGTGAAGCCATTCTTTTGTTAATTTGGATGTATGCTTGGGTCATTGTCGTGTTGAAAGGTGAAATTCCTCTTCATCTTCAGTTTCTAGCAGATGCCTGAATGTTTTGGGCCAAAAGTGACTGGTATTTGGAACTGTTCATAATTCCCTCCACCTTGACTAAAGCCCCAGTTCCAGCTAAAGAAAAGCAACCCTAAAGCATGATACTGCCACCACCATGCTTCACCATGGAGATGGTGTTCATTTGTTGATGTAAAGTGTTCTTGCGCCAAACATAACTTTTGGAATTCTGGCCAAAAAGTTCAGCCTTGGTCTCATCAGACCATAACACATTTTCTCACATGCTTTTGGGAGACTTGATGTATTGTTTTGCAAATTTTAGCTGGGCATGGATGTTTTTCTGTGTAAGAAAAGGCTTTCATCTTGCAATCCTACCCCATAGTCCAGGCATATAGAGAATGCGGGAGATTGTTGTCACGTAGTACACAACCACTACTTACCAGAATTTCCTGTAGCTCCTTCAGTAGTGCAATATGTCTTTTGGCAGCCTCCCTGACCAGTTTTCATCTTGTCTTTTCATCAATTTTGGAGGGATGTCCAGTTCTTTGCAATGTCACTGTTGTCCCATATTTTCTCCACCTTTTGATGACTGTCTTCACTGTGTTCCATGGTATATCCAGTGCTATGGAAACTTTTTTGTACCCTTCTCCTGACTGATGCCTTTCGACAATGAGATCCCTTTAATGCTTTGTAAGCTCTCTGTGAACCATGGCTTTTGCTGTAGCAGGCAACTGAGTAAATGCCAGGAAAATCCTACTAGGACAGCTGAACCTTATTTGGGGTTAATCAGAGTCTCTTTAATTGATGGCAGGTGTGTACCCAAGAAGACTGAATGTTGTAATTAAATCAAAAGGTGCCTCAACAAATAATTAGTTTAAGGGTGTGCACACACAACAAAGTATTAGTTTGTGTGTGCAAACTTACGCAACCAGTGTATTGTACATTTATTTTTCTCCCCTAACAGATTTGTTTGTTTTTCAATTGAATTGTACAGGTTACAGGTCACATTAAAGGTGCGAAAAGTTTTGAAATTATTTTTTGTGGTCTCATTTTTTATATCACAAAAACCTGGCATTTTAACAGGGGTGTGTATACTTTTTATATCCATTGTAGGTGTTTGTCTATAAGACTGTCTCATGAAGAAGAGACTATGTAAAGAAGACCTAATTTATGGTGAGTCAATACATTTTGAATGTCTGTCAAATTTAAGGTGATCATTGAGAATGAAGTCTAGTAATTCGATTTGTGAGATCATCTCCAGTTGAACATTTTGAGTGGAGAAGACAGCAAAGTTTGGGGTTTTTATTTGAGTAAGATGTAGGAATAAAGAGCATTGTTTAGTTTTGGTAGGGTTTAGTAGTAGTTGAGTGAGATACCCTGGGGATAAAGGGGGTGTGTAAGAGAGCTGCATTGGTTCATTTAATGTGACCCGAGTATGTGAACCTGCACTTTGCTTGGGTGAAGAGGTGTTAATTATAACTTAAATGAACTGTTGCTGGTAATTGAAGATGCCTTCTGAAAAATGAGTCAGATAACAAATGGAAACAGATGCAGAAGGAATCACCACTTGGAAATAAACCTCTTCAGACATCTGAAGAAGCGTAGTCATCCTACGCGAAAGCGCTCATTTTATTCTTTGTTTTGCAAATAAAGACGTTTCTGTGTTACAACGGAGGTTTATTTCCAAGTGGTGATTCCTTCTGCATCTGTTTCCAGGTGTTAATTATAGTTGGAAAGATTGGGAAAAGAATTGAGTTGAGAGCATTTTTCTGTTTTTAGGATGATGCTAATGACTGACCAGAAGGACCTAGGACTGGAGTTATGGGGATCTTAAACAGAGGTTTAGTAGCTTCTTTTGTCGGCTAAGATAAGTTTTGTAGAATGTGGAGCTGTTTATAAGATGGAAAACCAAACCCTTTTTCCGCCCGGCAAGAATGGTGCTGTTGAAAATTAACAGTAATCCCAACAGTTTATTCAAAATAATTTGGTCAAGCGCTTTCTTCCAGGAAGCTTGGACTTCATCAGAACCAATTAAACATTTCAAAAGACCCCCATTAAAAAGTATAGTACAGCCAATCAAAGACACTTAACCCATACATGTGATAACATTTTAAAATGCCACAAATTAATTAGTTTATACAAACAGTAAAAATATATGAATATATTACATAAGTAACACAATTGTAATTCAAAGTACTAAAGCTCTAAACTTTAAAAATGGCATAATAGAAATATATTCGTTAATACCAGGGGCGTGAGCAGCGTTTAATCTTATTTGCCATTTCATTTCGGCTCTTTCAAGTGTGTTGGCCCAATCACCCCCCCTAAAATCCACATAAACAATTTCTAAAATTCCAAATAAAAATCTTGTACAACATGTATTACTATTTACATTTCTAAAAAGGGCATTAATTGTGTTTTTCTGTCTAATGGCATATAAATGTTCATACACACTTCTACGGAGAGTCCTTTCCGTTTTCCCTATGTAAAAACTAGAACAATGTTGACACATCGCCAGATAGACACAACCCTTAGTTCCACAATTGCCCACAACTGTTTTCACCCTTACACCAAATTCACCAATATACAATAGTGAATCCTTAAGAATGTGTTTACAATAATTACAATGCGCACAACCACATTTCCAAACACACCTTTGAACAAAATAGGATGTTCAATCAAAAATTTTAAGTTAACATTAGGTTTGAACACAAAACTTGGATTATTCCCTAAAATTGACTGAAGCTCATTATTAGCTCTGAGCAAAACCCAATTCTTACATAAAATGTCCTTAACTTTTTGGCTGTTGCTACCAAAAGTTAAAACCATACAGCTCGCATATCCATCAGACTTGACCGTCTCCCCACGAGTCTCCATAAAATTACCCAATAGAGGAGTATACTTAAGCCCCCAATTCTCCTTCACTACCTTATACATATCAAAAACGTGTTTTTTGGGATAACCTCTACCCCTAAAATAATTTGTTAGAACATCCATCTCTCTAATAAATCTGTTAAATGTTGAACACATTCTGGCCACTCTTATAAATTGGCCTTTAACAATACTTTTTTTTCATAGAAATGGGGTGATTACTACTAAATTCCGAATAATCATTAGAAAATGTGTGTTTCCTATATATAGTGGAAGAAAATTCTTTCAACAAAGATTCCTTGCAAATGGTCATTGTGTAAAACACAAATAATGCCCTTTTTAGACATTTAAATAGTAATCCATGTTGTACAAGATTTTTATTTGGCATTTTAGAAATTGTTTATATGGCTTTTTTTGGGGGGGGTGATTGGGCCAACACACTTGAAAGAGCCGAAATGAAATGGCAAATAAGTCGCTGCTCACGCCCCTGGTATTAACAAATATATTTCTATTATGCCATTTTTAAAGTTTAGAGCTTTAGCACTTTGAATTACAATTGTGTTACTTATGTAATATATTCATATATTTTTATATATTTTTATTGTTTGTATAAACTAATTTATTTGTGGCATTTTAAAATGTTATCACATGTATGGGTTTAAGTGTCTTTGATTGGCTGTACTATACTTTTTAAATGGGGGTCTTTGAAATGTTTAATTGGTTCTGATGAAGTCCAGGCCTCCTGGAAGAAAGCGCTTGATCGAATTATTTTGAATAAACTTTTGGGATTATGTTTTGGTGCATCATTTTGTCATTTTCAACTGCACCATTCCAGCCAGGAGGAAAAAGGGTTTGGTTTTCCTGGTTCTGTTTTTGCCTTTTTTTACACCATTGGTCTGTTTATAAGATGGATATGAAGTTTGAATTTTGATGTGTGCTATATTTTCAGTGCTTTATCCCTTTCCCACATTACTTGTTTTGTTTCCAGTTTTATCCAAGATGCATGGTTACATATGTTCCTAATAGTTATAAGTGGAGTAAATTTAGTGAATGAAGAATATTAAAGATAAAGTTGAATTTGGCTACATCTTGGTCAGGTGGCAAATATGTGAGTAGTGGCTAGTGGCGTTGTGATAGGGAAGCTACAAGGGAGTTATGGTTAAAAGTCTTTATACTTCTAATGTAATTAAAGTTTATAGGTGTATGTATATTATCCCATTAATGAATATTGAAATTGAGATGATGGTCACTTAATGCATGTGTGAGACGATCTAAATCTGTCATTTTGTCTGGGGTGTTGGTTAAAATTCAGTCAAGTGTGGTATACTTGTTGTTTGTTGTATGGAATGTGGTAGGAGATTTAATTAGTTGTGTGAAGCCAAATAATTTGAATTTGAAAGCAGGGGAGTTGTCATTAGTGCGATTTTAGTCACTGTTAAAATCTCACAGAATATTTTTTTTTTTTTACTGTGATGTTAGAAGTAAGCTAGGAGAGGATGTTTTGTTATTGAATGATTGTTTGGATGAATACAAAGAACTAGACACAATTATTTATTTTTTATTTTAAATGTACTAGAAAAAGTGGGCAACTTGTGAGGATGGGGTGTGATGGTTAGTTGGTTTGAGTATAATAATGCTACACCACTTCTTTTTTTGTTTGTATAATCACAGTGAATGATGTAATTGGGGGGGGGGGGGGTGTGCAAAACTACACATTAAAGATAACAGTCTTTTTCATGCATGCCAGCATGTGTGTGTCTTTTTATATACATCTAAAGCCACTGTCTCACATATGCTATTGTCTGTGTGTGCATATACAAATTCTGTTTGGTCTCTCTGCAGATGACCAGATTCACACATGCTGACGTTTGTCTGCAGATATGCTTATGTTCAGATTTGCAGCCTCTCAGACTTCCTCATAGGTCTGTTTGTACATTTACATATATAGTGTCAGATGATCTTATTTGTTTGTTATGACTGGATAAGTCCAGTGGATAGAGTCTATTTTCATTGGTGGCCCTGGGAGAAAAGCTTGACTTTAAAATTCAGATAACATATGCTGCAGTACCATTAACGTGAGCATGAATGGAGCATTTCAACAAAAAAATCAGGAAGTATAAAATAATGGATGTTTATCCATCTTTCCATTTTATAAACTGCTTGTTCAGTTAAGGGTCACAATGGAAGCAAGCCAAGCAATCCAGTTGTCATCAGTCCCGATCCTCAATGTGAGATCCTGCAGAAGTTGACAGGCAAGCTACTAGTACTTCATACACTGTCTTCTGGGCCTGCTCTGGGGTCTTCCTCCATTGGGCTGCACATGGGATACACCAAGGAGGCATTCTCACAAGGTGCTCAGACTGCCATACTGGACTCCTTCCAACATGTATTAGTAGTGCTTGCACTCCAAGATCTTCCCAAATACCTGAGTACCTCACTCATTCTTTTATGGAGAGCGAGCCCAGCTACTCTGCAGAGTAACCTCATTTTTACCACTTCAACCTGTAATCTCATCTCTTTGATCATTACTAAAGTTCTTGATAATAGATGAGGACGGGGCCCTCGAATAACTGATAAATCAAAGTGAAGCTTTATTTTTCCACTTCACCACCAAAGTCTGGTACAATGCCTTCAGTATTTTGCCACTGGCTCCTACTCATGTTAGTCTTCTGATCAATTGTAATTAAACTCACAAACAGGATCCTATGTTATTTATGCAGTTTCCTCCTCACCTTTAAAGACAGTCCACATTTGGGGTGGGGTGGTGGACAGAACCTTAACTGCTGATTTACAGGTGCTGATTTTCATCTCCTCTGCTTTACATTGAGTTAACTACTGCAGTACACACTGGAGATCAGTTACTTTAGGTTAATAGGACATCTGCAGGCATCAAATGTGCATCCATTCTGTTCCTAGACTTGACACTTTACAACCCTTGAATATACTTTTGTATTCTATCCAAGGTGGAGGGGAGGCATTATATAGTATTGACAGTTTTACGCACCCATTGAATGTATTTGATCTGTCACTGAGGATATAGACATAACTCTCACTCCTCAAATACAGAGGCTATATAAAAACTGTACATAAACTGAGAAAGCTGATTTTATATTGGCAAGAGTATTGTTTGAGATTGCCTTGATACTATCTTCAATAAATTCTGGACTCTATTCAAGAGCAAAGCAATGCAAGGGTAAAGTAATTCTGGACTGTTTATTTGGTAAGTAGTGCTGATCAGTTTGCTTTTGGACGTGTTGATTTTTAACTGGACACCCTTACTATTATTGTCCACCTCACCACCTAATGATAACCACCTGACAGCTTTGCACCTCTGTTGACTTTAGTGTCCAGAACATATGTTCTCAGGTTTGATGGCATGAATACAAAGTTTACTGGTGAAGTTTGGCTCAAGATGCTGTCTTATCAAGTACACTGAGCATACATTAGTTTTGAACATGTTTATTATGGATAGTCCAGGATTACCACAGATGTCCAGCAACGTAATAGTCATAAAAAGAACATAGTATGGATTCAGCTCATTCAGACCATTCCACCCAGTTGTCCCTTCCAGATGTTTCCCTGTTTTTACATATGAGTGCTGAAGTCTGCAGAATCCATGGAAGAGATGAGCTTGAGTTTTCTCAAAAGGTGCTTAACCTGGGGTAATTATCAACTCATAGCAGACATTCCAGGACCAGGTGACTGCTGTGGTGAAGCCTTCATACTTTCACTTGAAGATAAATCCAGGATTAAACACCTTGTACCTCAATCCAGTCTCTTGATTTTTGTTTCAGACTGGACTGCTGTAATGCCCTGTACCTGGGAGTACCTAACACTCTGTAACATTAACTAATGCTGCTGAATTCTGCAGCAAGGCTACTGATTTGTACCTCACATTGCCATCACATTACTCCAGTTGTGTATACCCTACATTGGCTTCCATTCCATTACAGGATTGCTTTCAAGTTCCTGGTGCTAGTATATTTGTCCATTCACAGCTTGGATCCCTGCTACCTGAAAGTGCTTATTGAGCCATACTGCCCTCTGTTGGTATTGCATTCATCCTCTGAGGAGGCTGCTGGCAGTTCCACGACTGAATCTAGAAACATCTGGTTTGTGTTCATTTTATTACCACTACACACACTTGTGGAATTCACTACCTCTATGACTTTTGGAGTGCCCCTCACTTGCTGGCTTCAGGCAGGAGTTAAAATCATACTTGTTTGTTTTGGCGTATGATGATTATAGTTGATATCTTATAACTGCTACTTCTGTTGTTTCTTTTGTGTTTAACTTTGGTTTTTGTTATGTGTTGTAATGGTGCTTTGGTTTTAAAGCACCTTAATAAACTTTAGCTTGAAGGATAAGATAGTGAGCAGTGCATCCGCAGTCTCTAAGAAGGATGGATACTTTAAACAGTTGTTAGCATCACATGCACAAACAGAGAGAGAGAGTGACTGCCCCTGCTTGAGAAGTCTTATTCCAGTATCAATGCTGTGTGTAGAGGTAGGACCTTCAAAACCATTCTTAAACTCCTATCTAAAAAAGTTGAAGCTCTATTTCCTTCTGCCAACAAATTATTTATTTAACATCTGTTTACTGGGAAAGTCCGATTGGGACAGAGCCCATTTTTCATCAGAGGCCCGGGGTGAAACGCTCCAGATGCATGTGTTCATTATGTGGGAGGAAACCCACTCGAATGCAAGGAGGATATGTAGACTCCGCACAGAAGGCATCCCAGCTGAGAGAACCTCTTGCTGTGAAGCGACAGTGATAACCGCTGCACCACTGCGCTGTCATAATTCCCAAACATTTGGTTCAAAATCACAAACATGTTCTTGTCCAGATAGCAGAGTCCGATAGTGGCCTTCCATGCTAATACCGCTTATCCGCTTTATATAGAAGGATGATCATACAAATCAGTATAAATCCTATCAATGGGGCACATTCTTCCTACAAGTTAAGTGCCTACTGGTTATCAGTGAAGTGATGTAGGTCTCTCTCTGCTTAATTTGTTACCAACAGAACTTTCCGATGTGAAGCAAAACAATTCATATCTCTAAGCCACAAAGTATTAGCACTGTCTCTATTACTACTGTGAATACTGTAAAGATTTTCTTTCCTACTAGCATTAAGTGAAGACACTGTCAGTGGTATGGGGAGCATCTTTGACTGCTCTCGGCCTATTAGACCTTCCCTCCAGAAACACCTGGCAGAGGCTTTAGTGGGAGGAAGTCTGAGGAGTGATAGTCTCTTTCAGCTTGGTTCTGAAGCTCACCAGTCATCAGCCAAAAAGGGCTTTTGTGATAGATCAGTGCATCTCAGTGAAACTCTTGAAACCTACTCAAAGGGAGCTGTAGATTTTCTGGCTTTGCATTAAGGTTTGGTTTTAGTTTTGTCTGTGTCTGCTCTTGAAAGGATGGATGGTTTTCATCCTGTTTTATAACTTGGCAAATTGAACCAGTATATTCGATGCATTTAGTTTTGGACGGTCATCCTGCAGGGACTGCATCTTTGCTCCCACATAGCACCTAGGTGGCGTTACTGTTCATGGCTCAGCCTTCTAAATGGAGGCATTCAAGTGTGTAAAATACGGTGTCAAAAGTAAAATGACAAGTCATCCTTACTTAATATTCTGAATTTTGAGTCACCACAGTTTGGATATAAAATGCTTAACAATTTGGTATTAGAATGCCTTCAGATTCTAAGCTTTGACCTTTAAACTCATTCCCAAGGTTATTCCTAAACTGTGTGCTCTGTACATTGATCTATTTACTATGTACTATATGTAAAATTAAAGTGACATTAAATCTAACATATCTTCCCTTCATAGTAATCCATGTCCTTACTATGAAGCAGTCATATTTTGAAGTGTAAGGCACAGAAAGTACAGGCTGTTCTTTAAGCTGTTAAGCCCTGCTTCAGGTCATAATGGCATCTGGTAATTGTCTTAAGTTGTCATTTGTGCTTTTTCACATTGCACATC
This sequence comes from Protopterus annectens, assembly GCF_019279795.1. Lineage (NCBI taxonomy): Eukaryota > Metazoa > Chordata > Ceratodontiformes > Protopteridae > Protopterus > Protopterus annectens. The sequence goes on along the minus strand of NC_056744.1, from coordinate 1,067,811,615 downwards.
AATATAGTTCTAAAGGATTTTGTGTGTTTAACTGGTTGTTATGCACAAATATATGCTCGTCAGTATTTGTGTGTACCCAAGCTTCCAGTATTACTACATGAGGAACCCTTCTAAACATGCTGAGGTAAGCTTGTTACTCAAATAACATGGTACAGCCAAGAATACTGTTTCATAACAACATGTAAGCATTCCAGAATGGTTTTAGAAATAAGTGGCATTCAGTGAAAACATGTTTGTGATGCTTGACAAATATGTAGCAATTCAGTTTGTGCAGCAGAATTTCTGAATGTGGGGTGTCTAAAGCTGGAATATTTCAACTTCAGAATTCCATCTTGATATACTACAGGCAGCTGTGTTTATCACTCAAGGGTGTGTGTGTGTGTGTGTGTGTGTGTGTGTGTACACACACACACACACACACACACACACACACACACACACAAACTCACATTACAGAAGTACCTAAATAAAATGATCTGTAGTTTCATACACAGCAAACAAATATATGTGATAAAAATTATTTCAACAGCTTTAACATTTACTTAGGACTGCAGAGGTGCTGGAATAAATTTAGGAACACTGAGAAGGACAGCCTGGGAGAGAGAAGAATTGGTGGAAGTGTTTTCCTGGGTACCTAGGAGAGTAGCTGGCAGGATAAGGTTAAGGTGCTCTATTATGCTTGCCCTGATGCACAGCTGGCCATGTTTAGACATTGTCACCCAAAAATCTGTCCTCTCATCATTCCACTTTTCCTTAGCACTTCTCCAATCCTATTTTATTTGAGGGTGTCAGCCGTTTTTTTCTGCTCCATATAAAGTGTTTTGGTAAGCTGTTTGAAATACCTACCAGTCACTTAGTGAGCACGGTTTCCTGAAATCTTTTTCAACCCTGTACTCCTGCTGGAGGCAACTGTGGTGGTGGTGCTGCGGTAGCATTGTCGCCTCACAGTAAGACGTTGTCTGTTTGATTCTCAGCTAGAGCGTCTTCTGTGTGGAGACATGCATGAATGGGCATACCTTCGATGAAGGTTGTGCATCAGGGCCGACATCTCGGCATGTAAAAATCTTCTGCCAATCGTTAATGGACCGGAGTTCCGCTGTGGCGACCCTTAACCGGGAAAAGCCGAAAGACTCAACAACAACTCCTGCTGGAGGCAGTGAACTTGTGTCTTATCAGATCATTCCTTTTTTTCAAATACTGGAATACATTTTCACAGGCTTATTCTCCTGTTCCTTCTGAAGAATTTTGTCTTACTGAATGCAATTAGTTTTTTTTTTTCTTTTTCTATGAGCTTCTTGTCTGCTCAGTCTGTCAAGATCTCATCTGTTGTTGATGTACTAGTTATTCTTTTTCAGTGTTTAAGGTCACCCAAGAGAAGAATAGGAGATTTGATTGCTATTGTTATGGGTGAAGGTTGTTTTGGGTTTTAGGTTCATAGGTTGGTACTAGGCTATCAGCCCTAGGGCCTATGAAAGCCTAGCCATAACAATTCCCTGGGTATTTCTTCCCACAATATTTACTTCTCTGGACCCCTGTCTAGCAGGGCGACTGACATGATCCCCGGGGTGAATTTCCTATCTCCTATCCAATCATCAAGGTTCCTTTTGAAGAGGGCCAAGGAGGCGCTCTGCTTGACATGTATGGGCAGTCTATTCCAGAGTATGGGGAGTCTCTGGGTCAGGAACCTATCCCTCCAGCATCTTTGTTCATTGTGATGACAAGGTTTAGATCCCTGCAGCGTGTGGCTCTGAGGGATTGGGATTTCTTTAAGTGGAGCATGTCCAACAGCTCAGGGTTTGACATGGCCTTGTATGTTAAGCAGAGATCGCCTCCGAGTAGACGATATTCCACAGAGTATAGCTGGAGTTTTTTTAGACAGTCAGCATATGGCATCTGCTTTAGGCCTGTGATTCTTTTAGTGAGGTATTTCTGTGGCCTTTCCAGCTGTTGCAGATGTCTTGTGAGGTACATACCAAATGGGGCATTATACTCTATAATGGGTCTAATGAGGGATGAGTGCAGTGGGACAATGACCTCCTTTTTTCTGGATGAAAAGCCTTTAGTGATGAGGTGTGCCACATAGAAGGATTTCCTGACTGTTGTGGCGAGGTGGTTATCAAAAGTGAGACCACTGACCACCTGTGTTCCTAAGTCTCTCATCACACTTTCGATGTTTAGTGGCCTGCCACCTATGTGGTAAATCATGGGTACATGTTTTTTTCCAAAGGGGATAACTATACATTTCTTGGCATTAAGCTTGAGCCCATGGCTCTGGCACCAGGCATCTGTTTCTGTAAGGCCCTTTTGTAGAATATCCACATCATTTGGGAATTCAATAATGGCTCCCAGTTTGCAGTCATCTGCGAACTTTGTTAGCCAGAGTCCCTTAGTGCTGGCCTGTACTTCAGAGAAGTAGATGCCAAACAAAAATGGTCCCAGGACTGAACCCTGAGGTACTCCACTTGTCACTTGTCTGGAGCTGGATTTGGAGTCTGCTGCTTTTACAGTCTGGGTTCTGTCAGTAAGCCAGCTGGCAACCCATCAAGTGACGTAGGGATTTATGCCCATCTTAGTAAGTTTGTCTATGATTCCAGAGTGGGGGATGTTGTTGAAGGCCTTGGCGAGGTCCAGATAGGCTGTGTGGACCACCTTACCGCCGTCCACAGCTCTGGAGACTGATTCGAAGAAGTCAGTCAGATTCAGGAGACAAGATCGGCCCTTCACAAACCCAAACCGGGTGGGGTCCAGTGTTTGAAGTTTGCCGATGTCTTTGTTTATAAGTTCCATGATAATGTGTTCCATGCCCTTGCAGATCAGGCTTGTCAGACTGATGGGACGGTAGTTCCCGGGATCCAAGGCGGATCCTCCCTTGTGGAGTGGGATAACTGTAGCTGTGCACCACTCAGTGGGCATGAAGCCTGAGGTGAGGCTTTGATTAAACATGACACTTAGGTTAGGTGCCAGTTCATTTTGTAGTTCATGTAGTACACAACCTGGGATGTCATCTGGTCCCATGGATGCTGTATTCTTAGCTTTGGAGAGTGTGGTTTCTACCTGTGTGGCCGTGATTATTGGAATTTGGCAATCTTTTGGTATTGAAATGGGCCCTTTAGGGGGTGAGAGGGGGGGTGAAGTTGGCACTAAATCGATCTGCCAGGATATTGGCAATATCCTTGGGATCAGTATATTTAATGCCATTCTCTTGTAGCTCAGAGCAGATCTGAGCATTGCCATTTAGATTCTTGACATAACTGTAGAATGCCTTGTGGTTGTCTTTGGAATTTTTGGCAATTTTATTTTCATAACTAGCTTTTGAGGATTTTATGAGGGATCTCAGCTTCTTACTGAGGCTGGTGAGGGAGTTTTTTTGCATCTTGGGATTTTCCTCTTTTCTGCAACAGTTTCTTCCTTCTGTTGTATAGTTTGTTTATAGCAGGGGACCACCAGATTGGCTTCCTTTTTTTGGAGAAGAGCATCTTGGTTCTATTTGGGATGGCACGATTCATGCACGAGTGGATGTACTCGTACAGTGCCTTAGTGTAGGATTCTGCAGTCGAACTTCCAGATCCCATCTGCGTGGGTGTTGTGAAGTTTGTCACTTCTAAATTCAGTAGCATGAAGTTGGCTTTGGAGAATTTTTTTAAGGAGGTTTCCTTATTGGGGGGTGGGATGTGGATGTCAAATGTGATTTGCTTTATGGTCAGACCTGACCAATGAGGGGGGTGACCACTGGTGTGGAGCATCCATCTCCCATGTTGGTAATGACCAGGTCTAGGATACTGGGGCCCCTGGTGGGACAATGGATTAGTTGATCCAGGGCGTTAGAATTTATGAATTCCAAGAACCGTTGGGAAAAGGAGTTTTGCCTCCAATTTCCAAAAACAGCAAATCCCACAAACTAGAATTCTGAAATACAAATGCAAATCCAACTTTTCAGGGAAATATTTCTTTGAGGAAGGCAAACATTCCTGTAGTCCATGCATGGGGATTGGGGTCTTCGCCCCAGTAATTATATACTGTAACTCTGAGGTCCTGTGATCTCAAAATAATGAATTTACTCAAAAAAGCAGTTGAATAAAGAGCAGCACCTGGGCTGTTTTGACTCATGGCTCCTGTATTCAGTATTTGTAGTGCCAAATATTGTTTTGTATGCACACGGCTTTCTTCATGATGTGTGGTGGATGCCTCACCAGATTGGGACCTGCAGTGCTGGCCGAGTGGTTAGTTGGTTGGTGTGCGTGTCTGTCTGTGCGTTATTCCATTTACACACTGAAATCTAACTGCAAACCTAGAATGTTAACTTTCATCAAAAGCATCTGTATGTGGCTTACTTTGCTGCTGGTATGCCACATGGACTGTCCCAGTTGGCTCCCATGCAACTGGTTGCATACCTTCTCCCTAGGCTCCAGATATGTGAAACTATCTCAGGCACTCCCTCCTATATCTCTTTCAAGGATCTTTTGGGATTTGGACTTGTGTTCAAATCCATGTCACTAGACCAATCTGGGCACCACCTTCTGTGCATACAGCCAATAAATATATTCATTGTCATTAACTTCCTTTTATAGTCTAGAATCTGTGTTCCATCCCACTTTTTTAAACATTTACTCTACTCCTTTTAAATTTAGTTCTAGAAAGGCATCTCCAAAATTGCACACTGCTTCAAGTGTGGCATTCATAGTACCTGAAAAAAAGAATAATATCGTTCCAATGCATTTCAACAGTTTTACTTGCCTTGGATGTCACTGTTGCGTCATAGTAATCTGTAGATGTCTTCTTGTGATTCATATGACTGTACTACTGCCAGCCTTAACTGCTTTCAACTCCTTCACCCAGGTAGTGTTGCATAGCTTTGTAAACTTTTGTCATACTAACCCTTTTATCAGTTTTAGCAAGCAAGACATTGCTACATGAAATACAATGCAGCAATGAAATTGTTAATGTGTAAACTATAAGAACTAAGCATTTAAAAAACAGTGTGTTCAGCTAAAATGTTAATTAAACATAAGAATGGAAATAGTTGTTAAGGAGAAATATCTACATCAATAATTTTAATTACAGCTTGTAATCATATTAAAGCAGTGCAAAAAGGGACCAATGACCCACACATATAACTTAATACATGGTACGTTTTCCACAACAAATATCTAGTATCTGGTTCTAAACATTTCTTCAGCTTTTGAGTAGCTCCTTTCCTTAGTTGTTCATAAAAGTGCTCCCTTAATTTTGAAAATAATAGAAATATATTCAGTAATATTAATGGATTGAGAATATGTCCACTTTTTAGTGATTTAAAGTTGTTTGTCAAGCAAGAAATAGTACAATTTAAGAAAGGTTGCCTAATGACATTAAGGCCTAGATAAGCATCATTACTCTCCTAAGTCCTCGGTATATAATAGTTATGCAAGCAATAATGCCCAACAGGGTGCGCATTATTGTGGAAATACCCGCCCAGTGGTGTTCTGAGGCCTGGCACCTCTACACCCCTGGAAGGGTGTTATTTCCACAATAACACACACCCTGGAGGGAATTATTGATCTTAGAGAATGGGCTGTCAGTAAAATTGTTGTGTTTTACTTGTGTATTTTTTTATTACTATATTATGTTTTTATGTATTTTTAATGTAAAATAGTTCCCCCACCTAATGTTACACACTTGCTATAGTATATGTCAGTGGTGTTGGAGGAAGCATTTTACATCCAAAGTATAACACTTTAAAAATATCCAGGTATTTACTTTATTTTTGGTCCCTTAATCCTTAAATGTTTGGTTTGTTGCCAATCATTGGAGATTGAAGTTACTAAATAATGACATACATTTGAGTTTGACTAAATAATGACATACATTTGAGTTTGACTTTTATTTCCTCCTGAAAATTCAAGCTAACAAATCATTTTATTTAAGTAAGTTTGTAATTTAAGAGCAGTAATTAAAATCCATTTATATTTTGAGCCTTTGTTCCCCCGTTTATTTTAGGCTTATCCAGATAATGTTGAACTAAGAGGTCAAGAGGTACGCAAACCTCTTAAATACCAGGGATCGCTTGATCGCTCCTGCTCTCACTCTTCACTGACACACACACACACACACACACACACACACACACACTTTTTTCTTTCATTTATTTATTTTTTTATTTATTTTTTTACACTAGCTGAAATAATAGCTTGATCGATCTCTTACACACACACTCACTTTTGCACAGAGACATAAACATACACACTTGCTTTTTTATTTAAATTTTTTTCTTTTTTTTTTATTTTACACTCTCTAAACAATAATATACTGCTTAGCAACCATAAAATAATGGCAGCTGTTAGTTTATTTTCAGCTTGATATGCTGCCATGAAGTGTCACACTTGTGTTTCAGCAGATGTTATCTGTAGATTAATACCCTTCTGGTGAACGTTCTCCAATCAGGGTGTGATCTACATGTTGCCCATTCTCTAAGTCAACTATAAACACACTTTGACATAACCAAAGCAGCATACAATGCTTAAAACAACCCTTAAAACACAAATCTAAAAAATAATGAAAAAATATTCAATTATGACCGACAACCTTCTTTGTAAAAATGGCAGTAAAAGAGAACAAAAAACAACAAACTGCAATATTTTTTAAAAAATTACTAACCCATACAAGAAAAACAACTATCGGGAAAGTACTATAGAATTAAGAAATTTGGTTTGTGAAACTTTTATTTTCACATACCAAGCCCCAGATATTCCATTTGTAAATGTATGTGTATGGTCGTAGTGTGTTTATGTGTATATGTTTATATAATGTGTGTGATGCGTGTGTGTGTTTGTGTATACATCTGTGTACATACATACATACATACACACTCACCAATGTACATACACAAACATACATGTGGGTATGGTACTAATTATTGAGGGCCAACACTGTGAAATCCATTTTTTGAGTTTGTCTTTTCTTAATTATAAATGGTATGACCCCAGAGGAGGATAGAAGAGGTATCATTTGTTGGGGAGGTTATGGTGGACTCATTGCCGTATAGTTCTGGCATGTGATATATATCACACACACCCATGAGGACTGTAACATTTCTGCAGGGAAAAAACCCAATAAAATGAGATTTTGATAAGTTTGTTGTTGACATGTTGGACTAAATCCAATAAGTAGGGTATGTGTGCATGTGGGTTTGTGCATGTGAGTTTGCACGCGCGCGTGTGTTTCTGTGTGAGAAATATATTATGGTCTTTAATGTTAATGAGAAAAACAACTAGCCTTTTGGTTCCTGGCTTGGAGGTGAAAATGCAGGAGCAAATGAGGTATTCCCATTTGTCAGGGAAGCACCAGTCTTGAAGGCACAATAAATAAAACACACACACACACACACACACACACACACACACACACACTCTGTGTGTTGGCAATAACTGTTCTTTTGCCTTTTGACGTGGCACTGAAGGATGCAAGAATAAATTATATATCCCAGTTCCCACTGAAGCACTAGCCAGCCTTAAAAACCCAGAGTTCTGAGCATGGTCTCTGTAATGATGCATAAAACAGATATTGACCTGATCATACTACCCATATCAAGTTTCAAAAATGTTAATTTTGAACTTTGTGTATATGTGCATGATTGTACAGTCATGAATGTATGTATATATGCAGCTACACATAAAGTATGCACGCACAGGACATTGACTGTTTCATGCCCTCTGTAAAAGCTTTTTTTTGAATGACACTTTAATCCAATCACAGCAAAAAGTAGCAAATGAGTCAATATACGGCATCATTTTTAGTACTCAGCACAAGTTATTGTGAAGTAAAATATCTTATTGCACATCTGCATATACTTGTAATACCCGAATAGTTTGTCTTTAAACCAGTGAATGCAGACTTCAAAAATGTCAAAGCCTGGAGGATGTTGACATCTGTGGAGTGACTGAGACATGGTTTAAAAAAAGGTGGAGAGTACTCTGGTTGTGCAGGGCTGTAATAGCTTCCACACGTTTAGACCAGTTCCTGCGCAGGAGGGGAAACAGGTGGAGGTGTCTCAGTCTACATGCAGAAGAGACTCTCATCAAGGCTAGTAAAGCAACATAATGCACTAGAGCTTCTTCATGTCCAAATAACTATCAGAAAAGTCCCATAACATATATATTAGCCAGGTATAGAACTCCCTGACGCAAGAAATCCACAACGCCAATCTACAAGAGCTAGAATCCTTCAGTATTAAACCTAGCACCATTTTCCTAAGTGATCTAAATTAGCTAACTGTAGAATGGGAAAACTACACCACCACTAGTGCGCAAGCACAGAGATTCCTGGACTTTGTCAGTACAAATGCCATGGAACAATTAATCACAATACCCATTGTGGGGAATAACATCTTGGATCTTGTCCTTACTAATATGGGCGCATCTTGCACCATCATTTGCATATCTTCATAACTTATTAGGTCTGAATATAAAGTTTTCTCATTCAAAAAAAAATCGAAACCAGAGATCCCTTCTACCCAAGGTACCTTTAGAAATTTCTTTAAAACAAACTATATATTCCTAAGTGATTTAAATGGCAAATTTCAAATTCCCACCAAACCGAGTTAACTAAATACTCGAAAACATACACTACCTCACTATACCTGCATGTAAACAGTTGCGTAGATGAAGCTGTACCCTGTAAGAACAAGTGTAGGGCAAACCCCAGAAATAAACTCGCATAGTGGAACCATAATATTAAGGTTTATAATAAAAGGAAAATAATTTTGACCAAAAGTAAGAAGAGTAATTCCCAGAATGTTAAAGCCCTTTGTTTCTGAAATAAACAACCCAGGAGCTTAATAAAATCCACCATAGCCAAGTCTGAGGCTAAAATAACTGCCCAAGCCAAAGACAGTCACAAGGCATTTTTTAGTTATGCTGGTAATCTTAAAAGCACAAAGCAGCAATGTGCTGAGCTGATTGTGAATGCGGTTACCTACACTGAGGCTGAAGTTATAGTGAACCTACTGGCTGATTAAATTTTGTTCTAACTTTACCCCTGTCTTCCAACTGTCCCTCAAGATATGCCTGAAACTGGCTTTCCTCCAGCTACCACACAAGACCAATTCCTAAAAGTGCTATCAAAATCAAAAATACTGCACTGATGAGTCCTGACGATATTACTGAATGCATCTTAACTCGTTTACTCCGGAGCAGCTTAGAAAAAGCTGCCTGCTTAATTCCACCATAGGAACAACAGTGCAGCCTGAGCTCATTTTCAGAAAATCCATTTCTGATACCATACAGGAAACAAATGTTCATAACTCTTTAACTGTAAGAGCTACACTAAAAATGTAAACGTGAAAGTTGTACAGCAGACACTGACCTTTCCACTGACAGTATAAATGTTGATAGTGCATATCAAAGTCATTATTAAATATTTGGCAAGGAATGCTGATATTGTGCAAATTTTTTACCTTTTTGGAAAAGCAAAGCACAATATCTTGGTTTATGTGCCATGTAGACCCATACAATTTGAATTTAATTTGTTAGTATGAATGTCAGCTTTAAAATGATACCTTAACCATTACTGTGTGACGCTTCTTTCATGAGATATTCACAGAAATATGATTAATATATTATTTCTCATAATTGATAAACAAAGCATAATATCTCATCACCTGTAACAGACAGAGCCTACATGTCAGTGTAGAAGTTGAGCATATGAATATCAGCTTCAAAATGATGCATCATTTGTGTGATTACCATGCTCCCTCGCAAAGATATGGGCATAATAATAAGTATTGTAAATGTGTAATTTTCATATTCGTACAATACTAAAACTGTGATATCTGTACGTGTGTACAGTGCACAGACACAGTTCTTTTACCATCTTGTAAGGAGTAACACTGTCTTCAAAATGAGGTATTACTTCACACAATGAGATGCTCCCTTGCAAAGTTATTTACCAAAATATGAAAAAAATCATAATTTCCATAACCCAAGTCCGAAACAAACTTTGATATCTGCCTATGAGTACAACATACAGGCACCATTCTTTTACCGTGTTAGAACTATAAATAATCTTTACAAAATGAGGTATTAGCACATTCAGATGCTCCCTTGCAAAGTTTTTTAACAACATATGAAAAAAAAATCATAATTTCCATAACCTAAGTCCGAAACAAACTTTGATATCTGCACATGTGTCAAACATACAGGCACAATTCTTTTATCATGTTAGAACCAGTAATAATGTCTTCAAAATGAGATATTACTTGGCGCATTCAGATGCTCCCTTGCAAAGTTATTTACGAAAATATGTAAAAAATCATAATTTGCGTAACCTAAGTCCCAAACAAACTTTGATATCTGCACGTGTCAAACATACAGGCACAATTCTTTTACCATGTTGGAACGGTCTTCAAAATGAGATATTACTTGGCACATTCAGATGCTCCCTTGCAAAGTTATTTACCAAAATATGAAAACAAAATCATAATTTCCATAAGTTATTTGCCAAGCTCAGAGAAATGAATTTTACACAACACATTTCATAATAGTGTTTTACTTACTATACTGGTCCGACTTGGTCATGGGTGTTTTCCATTCTTCTCACAAGCTGCATGTTCGCAATCTTGCATGGCTCTCCTCATGCCAATGGGGAGGTTGGTCAAGAACAACGCAATGCCCTCCTCAGTTAGGTGAATGCTATCCCTTCTGAACAGGTGAACATCTTCCACGGTGATGCTGTTATGGCAGATTGTAGATCCACCGACCCTGTGCATCAAGCCATGCATGAACGCATTCTGTAAACGTCTGAACAGCAGAAGACAGTCTTACCTTACCTGAAATAAAGCATGGGTGGACACTGACAAGGGGGCACAGCCAGGGCACATGTAAAGAGAAAAAGCAGGGTAAGGACTGCCACTCCACTAATATGCCAAGGACTGGCATGGGGCTCCAGATGTTGGTTATCTGAAGTGTCCCATAGCTGTGCTGGCTACCCACTCAGACTGCTAATACCACTATTGTCTCACGACCTCCTTAAGTGTCAGCAGTCTGCCTTACCTCTGCCTTTTCTCTTTACATGTGCCCATTCAGCAATGGACACAACAGCCTGGTCACAACTTTGTTGTACAGTGTACTCTGCACATCTTACTGCTGTCAGCAGTCTCCTAGACCCTTATGGCCATGTTACTCACAAAAGCATTCCATGCATAGGTTAATCTTGCAGGTCGGGCATCCCCATGATGGTTCAGCACGTTTACCCTTGCTGGCACAGTTTTTGCATCGTGCCTTCCGCCATTTCACTGGAACGTGTGAGCCTTGCTCAAATCGTGTCATGGGCTCTGGGACAGTAATCTCTATGCATCTTTTCCTTTTCTTGTAGGTGGTCAGGAGGTGCATGCCTAGGTTTCTTCTAAACTGTAACTGGCTTGCCGCAATAACACGGCCAGAACGTGAAAGCTGCCGCTGGCTGACACTCTCACGGAATAAAATGTGAGCATTCACTATGGCCACATCCCATAGGAACCAGAACAAGTACAGCCACCATTTCCTTGCCTTTCGAGCAGTTGGATACTGCGTCCTGAGCTGATCCGCTCGGTCCACCCCATTCATGTATGTGTTGTACATGTTTACAACTGGTGGACATGGCACTGCAGCGTTTGTTCCATCGTGCTGTCTCCTGCGTGTGCTGGAGACTACCAAGGTTGGGTTACTATTAGTTGACAGCAGAAATACTGGGTTGCTATCCTTCCATTCAGTTGCAAGCTATGGTCCACTCTGCAACTGCTTGTAGAACCCTCAAGGTGCTTTACCAATGGCTTGTCGGTTGAATGTTGCAGGCCATCCAGACCTATTGGTGTGCATGGTTCCACAGTAGTACAGACCGTCCTGCAGCAGTTGCTGTGCCAGAGGGACAGAGGAGAAGTTGTCAAAGTAAATGTGATGCTTCTTTCCAATCAGCCCCCATGTTAGGTCGACCACAACTCGGTGTGCCAGTCCAACCTCTGTGGTCTGCTCTGCCTTTCCAGTGTATACCTGGAATTCATGCACATAACCATTATGTGAGTCAGCCAGCCAGCACCCATACCTTAATGCCATACCGCTCCGGCTTGCCAGGCATAAACTGTCTAAATGTCAGATGTCCACGGAAGCCAACCATGGCTTCATCTACTGCCACCTCACTATGTACATTATACTGTGTCCTACATGCATGAAGTACGGCATCCAATATTGACCATACATGATGGAGCTTGTCATGACCCACACAGCCCTGTGGTCGTCTCAGGTTTTTGTCATTGCAGTGAAAATACTGTTGAATTTTTTTCAAACCTCTCCTGGGTCATGTACTCAGCTATTGGGAAATGACCATACAGATTGTGTTTTCAAGTACTGCCTGTATTCTGGAACATGTACAATAGACATGTATATTCTGACACTTAGAAATGTGCATATGTCTCCAGGACAAACAGGACTCCACCGCTTATCAACCTTGCCTGCTGCAGCCTGCCTCTGTGCAGCATAGTGGTTAGTTTCATCAGCAATAAGCGAGTACAGTTCCTCTGGGAACATCAAATTTAGGAAGTCCACCTCTGTGCTGTCTGAGTCCAGGTTGGTGACTGGGCCGACTGGACACACAGTCATCGATGTGAACTGGTGTTAGGCGTTTCTCCCAAGATAAGTTTCGTGGTGGGCATGATCACCGTGTCTTTTTCATTAGCCTCCCACAGTTTTGAACAGAAACTACTGGGTGGTTAAGAGATGGTACCCTGTGATCAGTTACATTACCCACTGATTTGTACTGACTTCTGAGTGGAGTACTCGCACAAATTCCAAGCTGCGGCACACTCGGATCCTTGCTTGACAAGGAGCTACTTTGGCTCAGATCCAGTGGACTTTCTCCATCCGAATCAACCTGCTGTGGACTACGCCTGAGCTCATGTATAGTAGGAAGCATATCGGCTTCCTCTTCAGCACTAGGCCTGGCTTGGGCGATGGAGGACTGCAAAGGTTTGTCGGTCAGGCCATGTCCTTGCCGTAACTTAGGTAGAGGCAATTCATCCTCTGCGTCAAAATCTGATTCAAGTTGATGACCACTGTTGTGTGTGCTATCATACCTTAGCTGGGCTAGTGGCATGTCATCCTCACTGTCGTGGTCAGTTTCATCAAGAGTGGTGAGGTCGGGGGTAGAGGGTAGGGGTCTGTCAGGAATCGCTGGGACAGGGGCATCATCTTTATCAGCAGCAATGACCTTCTCACGCAGACGTGCCAGTGGAATATGATCATCGGCATCATAATCGTCATCCTCACTCTGGTTTGCCTTACGTTGTGAATCAAGGTCCAATTCCATTTCGGACCCACTGGTATTACTGTCAGAATCAGTATCCTCGCTCAAGTAAATGTCTGTTTACTTCTTAGCAGATGGCATCTTCACTGAGGGAAGTGATATCGGGTGAATGCAAAGCTGAAAAACACAATGGTATAGAACAATATAATGTTACTCACCTGCACAGAGGCAGCTGCAAAGCAACACAACAGGCACTATGTAGTGATAGTTTGAGACCTTCAACTGTTTCATCATATGTGGTTCAGTTACATTAATTCACAAAGATATGAACTACATTAATAAAATGGATATTTGTATCTGTATGTTACTCGTGAAAATACAGATAAACATTTATATATTTATATACATACATAAGTCCGGTTTGGGTAACATTGGTTTCTAATATTCATGAAAGATGGTGCTTGGGGGCATATTTTACAGTTCGGTAAATTAAACAGATTAATGGTCATAAAGCCCTGTTTTATGATTTTGCAGTCCTACATTCCCCTGCTAATACTAGAAAGTTTTATTTCCATTTTGAGCATGAGGATATTTCTCTTTGCATTCCATGTCAAAGAGACCTACTGCGGGTGACTCGTCAAGTTCTTGGACGGATGAGTTACAGCATTTTAGCTCACCTTCTTGTTTTGTGGCTAGCACACTAATATCTATCTATCTATATATATATATATATATATATATATATATATATATATAAAATAAGGGGTAGTTAATGAAGAATGGAGGGGTGGCTTGCAATGACTACAAGCAAAGAAAAAAACACAGTCTGGCTTGTGCATTCATCACTGTTATAACGAGTTGTACTTATGTGAATAACACTGACAGCTCCTGATAGTTTTACCTGAAAAGTGATAATGACTCAGCCCTATATTGTAACTGACTTATTGCTAAGGTGATAATGACCTGCCTTTCATTACTGCAAAGGTATGCATGCTCAGACACAGGTGATAATTGCTGCACATAACCTGTTGAGTAGGTACTCATTATATCACCTTGTGCAGCTGTTATGTAATACAGTAATTCAGTAAAATAGTATAACACTTAGCCCTTCCTCCCACCTAAGTTGCACACATTACTGACAAAGGCCAGAAAAATCCCCAAAATATAACATAGCTCCATGCAGGTAGTAGTCAGCAAGTAATAACATGGGTAACTTTTAGGCAAAACTAAATCTTTCAGAATAGCTGGAGCAATTGTCTTTTTCTTGTGATGGTAGGAATGGACAACCTGTGTCAAAACAGATCATTTCCAAATGGGTGTCCAAGACTATTACCTTTTGTTATAATCACAAAAAATCTATTCCAGTCAGGGTCAAGGCCCTCTCTCCAAAATGCATAGAGGAAGTTGAGGTTCTGTTACAGGGTTGGGTTCTAGAAAGACAAGTTATGTTTTGCTCTATACACTTCTATGCTCTTTGATAGATCAAGCTTATGAGAGATTCTATGGAAAGCAAATCCAGCAGTTCAAGGTATGGAATTTGGTTAGAAATGTGAATTGTGAATGTCTGTGACAATACAAAGCAGTCATAGTTCAGCACAGTAACAGTTCAGCAAGCAAACTGTAAACATTTCAATATCTCCTTCCATACCTTTCAACTGTACCTCATTAAATTGAGCTCCGTCCTTAATCCCTCCTAAAACTTTTAAGTTTGGAAAAAAAGTGGTATGTTACACTTTTGAAAATAATGACAGTTCACATTCTCATATTCTGTCAGTGTCATATTAATAGTGGTCCCTCTGCAGAACTATCACATAAATCATGTCCAAGTAATCGAGCATAACATCCAATGATGGAGTTACGTCCCAATACTTCTGTAAGAAATTGTCCTCAAGAACGGTAATAACAAATATGAACTCTGCACTGACTCCTGAAGGTCCCGGTTCCATCCTGTATACACAGTTTAAGTGGATCCCCTTTAAATTATTTTTTAATACCCAATAAAAATTGCAAAGTAGCCTTCTCTAATATTAATCTGGTAAAGGAGTTAAAAAAATGCATACTTTTTCTGCCTCCCTCACAGTCTCGATCACACAGTAAGCCAACCAGAAAATATACTCATTTCCATACATTCCATACATTACTCGGGGAAAAGTGAATTTGACTTAGCGTTTCAACAATAATAAATAGCAAACACTGAGAGTGAGGTCTCCAGAAGCAAATTTTAAACACTTTAATTATAACTCTAGGATGGAAAGTAAAAAAATGTATACTGCTAGACTCGTTCTCAGTAGTTATACAACCAACTTTGTTCATGGCATTCATCAGGAAGATACCACCAGCAGCCCTGTGTACTTCTTATCTTGATTTACAATGTAAACTAGTTTCCAAACATGCACAATGTCTGCATAGGTAAAAGTCATCTGAATAATTTCACATTAGATATCTGTAACTACTGAAGAGGTTGCTGCTAGCAAAGAACTTTATATTTCAGTGTGTATCTACCAATTCAGAAGTTCTAGCTTCTGTATGGAAGTTTTCTAGTTCATTGATCAAATGTGTTTTATAGTTCAAAAGTCTTTATGAGGGGGTGGAATCTTTGCTGAAAGATAGAGATCTGAGTGGTGACAATTTAGTCTGATGGCATATTCCGGATCAAAGTTTGATATATGCTGTCAAAAGCCTTATTCACTTTGAAGTGATTCCAAACTGCATATAGGGTTAATGATTACTGACAAAGGTACATAGGGTGCTAGCATGCTACTTTTCCTTGTAGTGCCTTTTATTGTAGTTGTTTGAATATACTACTTAAAAATCAAACTGATATAATGGGGAATGTGATTACCGTCCAACAGCATTTAATGAATCAGTATGAAGATTACCAAGAAATATTATGTTAATATTTCAAGTCTTTGGTACTGATTTTTAGTTTTTCTGGAAGCATATATTGAGAACTAAGAAATAAATATATATAAAAATAAGTAATAAAAACAAGAACAATCAAAGAAAATTACTTCAGGTGTAAAGCAAAAATAAAGATGAGCTAGCAGCTTTCTAAAATATTGTCAGTAATGACAGCAGAGATAAACACAAATGAGAATAACCCACTTAATACACCATCAAATAAAGAAGATAAAAAATGCCATTGCTAACCAAATTTACAGCAATTGTACAAAAATATTAAACCTTCTTTAGGGATACAACTACTAAGTCCACTAAAACCACAAAACATCACACTAAATTTCACTTTTTAGACAATTGGCAACCCAGAATACAAAAATGTGCTTGATAATTTAAAAGAAGTTTGCCTGCCCATTCACCGACAATCTACCATCATCTTTTTGATCCTCATCTCCGTTAGTATTACTTACTTATTACCCCTAATAATTAACAGAAGCATCCAAAAGAGAATGTCCCCATCAATATGGAAAGAGGGGTAAGTTATGCCTCTGTGAAGGATGGCAACAAGAATAAACTAGAACATTTTGCACCAATCTCTGTTTTCACCCCTTCCTCCAAAGTGATAGAAAAAGATGCACCTATTCAGCTGACAGTTCACTAAAACATATACAAGAAACTCACAAATACACAGCAAGGATTCTTCTCAGGACACAGTATCCAGATGAGCTAGTAGACAGTTATTTACATCACCACTTAAAATGACAATGGCCTTACCTACAGCACTTGTCTTACATTTTTCTGAAAGCTTGTGATGTAACTTAGCGTACTATAATATTCTCCTGCAGTTTCTCCAAGCATCTCATGCAGTGAGATGATTCACTGTTTATTTACAGGCTAGGATCCAAACAATTTTTTAGCAAAACTCTACCGTTCAGACAAACTTGGCTCAAATATAGGATTACTCCAAGCATCCATGAATGAACCATTACTATTTGCCATTTTCACTAGCAACATGCAATGTCAAACATTTGGCCCATAGCACTTATAATAAATACACTGATTCAACAATAGAATGCAGTGCTGAAAAACACAAAAGCATATATTACAAAATTAGAGCACACTATTATCATTCTGATATACTGGCTGTAAAAAAATCAAAAGTTATATTTAATGAGAAAAAAACAAACAAACAAGCTTATGCTTTATTGCAATAAAACAATGCAACCCTTCAAAAAAAACATTACAAAAACCACAGAGACACTGAAGTACTGACTCACACTGACACTAGAACACAGATTTGTTAGCACGATTCCTGCCATTAAAGTAAAAAGACAGTTTACACTCCTGAAATACATTTTCTCCTGCTTGAAGCTGTTTTCTACCTGGAGGAGCTGAGCCGTGCGTACCTGCAGCCGTTAAATTAAAAGCAAAGCGGGAAAACAAAACAGCCATTACCGTTAAATAAGGAACCGAGCCAAGGAACAAAACTACACCTTTTTTCTGCATATGCCCTGCACATATTGTCTCCTGCACTTGTTCTCTCACCTCGTACCCCATCTTACTTCTGGCTATACACAAATATGAAAACATCACAGCTTAGCTCTCTTTCTTTTGCATTTATTATTCAGCGTCACTCTCTCTAGTCACAGCACACAAATGCTTAACCTACAAGTAAACTAAACTAAAAAAGCAGTTCTTGGGACAAGCAGAACAGCAACGGGAAGCTCCTAGTAACGACCGCAAAACTGGTATGGGCCGTGCGTACCTGCAGCCGTTAAATTAAAAGCAAAGTGGGAAAACAAACCAGCCGTTACCGATAAGGAAAGCTGAACCGAGCCAAGGAACAAAGCTACACCTTTTTTCTGCTTATGCCCTGCAAATATTGTCTGCTGCACTTGTTCTCTCACCTAGTTCCCCATCTTACTTCTGGCTATACACAAATATGAAAACATCACAGCTTAGCTCTCTTTCTTCTGCATTTATTATTCAGCGTCACTATCCCTAGTCACAGCACACCTATAAGTAAACTAAACCGCTGTTTTACAGCATTCTTTGGAAAACTAGGCGGAATCACATCAATTGCTCTTTATGCTCACAAGGCATTTCAATAACAGGTCTATATCAAGTAGCTTACCTGAAGACAAAAAAAAGCAGTTCTTGGGACAAGCAGAAAAGCAACAGGAAGCTCCTAGTAACCACCGCAAAACCGGGATGGGTCTCTAACGATCTCCGGGCAATCTGTGAATGCCCCAATAAAATAGAGGGATTCAGTAGCAGGTAAAATATCTGCAAAAAGAAAGAAAATACCTGCTGCTGGACCCTCTATTTATTGGGGAAAACAAAAGAAAATTATGCTGGGGGTGGAGGTGTTATGCAAGTGGTGGTTTGGATTGCAAGAATCTGATTGGCTGCCACCACTTGCTTTATCAACAACTTTTGACGAAGATTTTCTAATAAAAGTTTAATGCAACCTTAATGTAAAAACATGCTGAATCGTAACTATACAAGGTAAATTACAAGTTGAGTTACGATTTCAGCATGTTTTACATTAAGCTGAACTACAAATCTCCACTACAGTTTCTCACGCTGCTGGAAGGCACTCGGGGGTAATAGCTTGCAATTCATATCTTCTCATGGCGCACTCTGGTGTAAACACAGAGGCACTATGAGAAGGTACTCTGGGTTAATGAGTTAAATAGCATGCAGCATGATTTACTACAAAACAAACTGTAGAACTACTATAAAACAAAAGTACTACAAAAACAAACTATTTTTTGTTTTTATAGTAGTTCTACAGTTTGTTTTGTAGTAACATTAAATTATTTTTTGTACCTTCTAGCCTTGGCTATATTGTTTTTAATGAAGCACGATTTAGCCACACCCCTAACACTGTTCAGTCTCTGCCTCCATGCAGGTTTTGTACCAAGTGAATAGAGAACAGCTGCAATTATTTCCCTGCATAAGGGAAGACCTTCCATAGACCCAGGCAATTAAAGACCCATAAGTCTGACTAGCCTCAAATGAAAATCTGTGGAAAGGATGTTTGAACTAATCAATATGAGCATACAGAACCTCCAAACATTGGACCCGTCCCGGCTTGGGTTCACCAAAGGCAGGTCTTTCTTACTCAACCTGCTGGATTTTTTTGAAAAGGTCACCAAAGCAATGGAAGAAGGCAGAATGGTATACATTGCATATTTTGACCTAGCCAAAGCTTTTGACACTGTTCCCCACTCGGGTATAGTAGAAAAGCTAAATAAACTAGGAATAAACCCCTATGTTACCCACTGGATTGCCAGCTGGCTCACAATAATTACACAAAGTGATCAGCCACAATTTGTGCCAAAAGCAGGGACTGAAACTAAATGCCAAGAACTGCATTATTGTATCCTTAGGGAGGTCCTCTATCCCAGGTAACTACTACATTAACAATACGCCCCAGAGAGTGGGAATTTGTAGACAGTTATCTAATTTTTGACCAACATATGTCCTTTGCTGTAAGTGTTTTTTTCATCTATATTGCACAGCTTGTAAAAGGGATTGTGTCTAGACCTAGAGATGTCATTGTCTCCCTTTACTCAGCCCTAAATAGGCCAATCATTGAATACATTGCTTCCTTTGGCATGTATCTGTCCAGACACATGCAACAATTGGAACACCCACAGAGGTACCTTACTAAAAGGGTACAAGGGTTAAACAATGTCTTGCATGGACCGACTCAAACCATGTCACTATATTTGGTGTTCTATAGACTGCTAAGAGGTGACCTGTTTCTGGCATACAAGGCATCCTTCAACCCATTACTGGTAAATTTACTGCACATCAGCAAGTCAGATGGCATCAGAAATATTCAATGTAGGGATAAAAAGTTCTTCTGCAACATTAACAGAATAATTTAGAGGGACAGGTATATGTCACAGAGGATACTGCTGCATTGGAACAGACTCCCCATCCACATAAAACTAAGTTCAGCCCTGCCATTATTGAAGTAGAACTTGGATCTCTGGATGGGAAACAGAAAGTTTACCCCAGGACCCCCCCTCCCCCCGTGCTACTTGACAGAGGCAGCTCATAAATGCTTTATCCCATGCATGTGTCCCCTCAAATTATCTATGATAAGATCCCAGTTGTTCTCATTAGTGATGGTGTATAATTATGGACCATGGAATGGATAATGCCAATCTGTAATCAAATGGGACAGGTTAAATTGAGCATAAAAAGGAAACTGGCTAGGCTTAAAATGGCCAAGGGTAGCTAGCCTAGTACTTGCCTATTAAACTGGAACAATGCCATCTAGTGCTTTGGCAGCTATCATCTAGCCATATAAATGAGAAAGAGGATACGGAAAGCACTGGTGTATTACTTGACTTTGACTGAGAGGTGTTTCAGTCAATTTATCAAAATGATGTTTTTGATGTCATGAAATTTTTAATTTCACCAGTATATCTTCCTGTATGCCAGCACCACGTTATAGAAGGATTAAGCCCTAACTATTGTCCAAGTGATGTGGATTTGATTATCTTCTGAGGCTTTGGCAAGAGGATGGGCATGCCCACACTGTGGGGAGGGTGGGTGGGCTTGTGTCGAGGAGCTGTACGATTTCTGTGGTAGAGATTAAGTAAGTACTGCAGAGTGCTTTTGTGGATTGTGAGGGGAGCTTGCTGACAGCTGTTCTCTGCACAAGTGTAGGGCTGCTCAGCTTGGATCACCCCACTGTCCCTTCCATCCAGGAGCATTGCTATCCACAAACAAGGGTTGGTGTTAAAGTAGAAACCCCCATGACAACAATATGATGCTGTCTTGGGATGCTCCGTCTCCTCACTGGCCCCAACCCACAGCAGATCGTCCAGGGGTATAAAAGGAGAGGTACATAGATCCAATAAATGAGGACAAGCTCTGGGATCAGCTCGTGGTAACCTACATGATGAAAAATAAAATAAGCAAAAAAAGAAAGAAAAAAAAGGAATATCTTGCTATCCTCACAAAAAACCTGAACCTTTTATAGTTTATTCATAGTTATTTTAGAAAGATCACAGGGAACAAATGACTGTAAGTAAATGTAATAATTTTGCATTTATGTTCATAGGTTGGTACTAGGCTATCGGCCCTAAGGCCTATGCAAGCCTAGCCATAACAATTCCCTGGAAATTTCTTCCCACAATATTTACTTCTCTGGGCCCCTGTCTAGCAGGGTGACTGACATGATCCCCGGGGTGGGGTGAATTTCCTATCTCCCATCGAATCATCAAGGTTCCTTTTGAAGAGGGCCAATGAGGCGCTCTGCTTGACATGTATGGGCAGTCTATTCCAGAGTATGGGGAGTCTCTGGGTCAGGAACCTATACCTCCAGCATGTTTTGTTCATTGTGATGATAAGGTTAGCGGCTCTGAGGGATTGGGATTTCTTTAAGTGGAGCATGTCCAACAGCTCAGGGTTTGACATGGCCTTGTATGTTAGGTAGAGATCGCCTCTGAGTAGACAATATGCCGCAGAGTATAGCTGGAGTTTTTTTAGATGGTCAGCATATGGCATATGGCATCTGCTTTAGGCCTGTGATTCTTTTAGTTGGGTATTTCTGTGGCCTTTCCAGCTGTTGCAGATGTTTTGTGAGGTACATACCAAATGGGGGATTATACTCTATAATGGGTCTAACGAGGGATGAGTACAGTGGGACAATGACCTCCTTTTTTCTGGATGAAAAGCCGTTAGTGATGAGGTGTGCCACATACAAGTATTTCCTGACTGTTATGGCAATGTGATTATCGAAAGTGAGACCGCTGTCCACTTGTGTCCCAAAGTCACTCATTATACTTTCGATGTTTAGTGTCCTGCCACCTATGTGGTAGTTCATGGATACATGTTTTTTTCCAAAGGGGATAGCTATACATTTCTTGGCATTAAGCATGAGTCCATGGCTCTGGCACCAGGCATCTGTTTCTGTAAGGCCCTTTTGTAGAATATCCACATCATTTGGGGATTCAGTAATGGCTCCCAGTTTGCAGTCATCTGCAAACTTTGTTAGCCAGAGTCCCTTAGTGTTGGCCTGCACTTCAGAGAAGTAGATGCCAAACAAAAGTGGTCCCAGGACTGAACCCTGAGGTACTCCACTTGTCACTTGTCTGGAGCTAGATTTGGAGTCTGATACTTTTACAGTCTGGGTTCTGTCAGTAAGCCAGTTGGCAACCCATCAAGTGACGTAGGGATTTATGCCCATCTTAGTAAGTTTATCTATGATTCCAGAATGGGGGATGGTGTCGAAGGCCTTGGCGAGGTCCAAATAGGCTGTGTGGACCGCCTTACCCTCGTCCACAGCTCTGGAGACAGATTCAAAGAAGTCAGTCAGATTCAGGAGACAAGATCGGCCCTTCACAAACCCAAACCGGGTGGGGTCCAGTGTTTGAAGGCTGCCAATGTCTTAGTTTATAAGTTTCATGATAATGCGTTCCATGCCCTTGCAGATCAGGCTTGTCAGACTGATGGGATGGTAGTTCCTGGGATCCAAGGCGGATCCTCCCTTGTGGAGCGGGATAACTGTAGATGTGCGCCACTCAGTGGGCATGAAGCCTGAGGTGAGGCTATGATTAAACATGACACTTAGGTGGGGTGCCAGTTCATTTTGTAGTTCATGTAGTACACAGCCTGGGATGTCATCTGGTCCTATGGATGTTGTATTCTTAGCTTTGGAGAGTGCTGTTTCTACCTGTGTGGCTGTGATTATCGGAATTTGGCAATCTTTTGGTATTGAGATGGGCCCTTTAGGGGATGAGAGGGGGGGTGAAGATGGCACTAAATCGATCTGCCAGCATATTGGCAATATCCTTGGGATCAGTATATTTAATGCCATTCTGTTTTAGCTCAGAGCAGATCTGAGCATTTCCATTTAGATTCTTGACATAACTATTGAATGCCTTGTGGTTGTCTTTGGAATCTTTGGCAATTTTATTTTCATAACTAGCTTTTGAGGATTTTATGAGGGATCTCAGCTTCTTACTGAGGCTGGTGAGGGAGTTTTTTGCATCCTGGGATTTTCCTCTTTTCTGCAACAGTTTTTTCCTTCTGTTGTATAGTTTGTTTTTAGCAGGGGATCACCAGATTGGCTTCCTTTTTCTGGAGAAGAGCATCTTGGTTCTATTTGGGATGGCACGATTCATGCATGAGTGGATGTGCTCTTACAGTGCCTTAGTGTAGAATTCTGCAGTCAAACTTCCAGATCCCGTCTGCGTGGGTGTCATGAAGTTTGTCACTTCTGGCTTCAGTAGCATGAAGTTGGCTTTGGAGAAGTTTTTTAAGGAGGTTTCCTTACTGGGGGCTGGGGGTGGGATGTGGATGTCAAGGGTGATTTGCTTATGGTCAGACCTGACCAATGGGGTGACCACTGGTGTGGAGCATCCATCTCCCATGTTGGTAATGACCAGTTCTAGGATATTGGAGCCCCTGGTGGGACAATGGATTAGGTGATCCAGGGCGTTGGAATTTATGAATTCCATGAACCGTTGGGAAAAGGAGTTGGTACCAAAGTAGTTTTCCCAATTAATGGCAGGGTAGTTGAAATCACCCAGTATTAGGGTGTTTGGTTGTATCTTAATATTTTCCAGTGTGTTTAGGAAGGTGTAGTGAGAATCTTGGGGTATGGTGGGGGATCTGTAGCAAGCTACAGTTTGGATTGCAGTCTTACCTAGTGTTGCACCTGGAGAATTTCAGATGCATTGTGTTGGGCAACTAGCCTGGAGGTGTGAATATCCTTGGTGAATATGGACACTCCTCCACCTTTAGTGTTTCGGTCTTGGTTTTGTGGCCGAAAAGTGTGGTAAGAATTGTAGCCTGGTATTGCAGGGCTGCTCTCTGGAGCCTTGAACCAGGTCTCAGTCACTGCACAGATATTGATGTTCTCCATTTTTAGGAGTGCCTCGAGAGAGTGCATTTTGAGGTTTAGACTTCTAGCATTGAGTAGCATTACCTTCAGATTTTGCATGCTTGTATCTGTTACAGTGGTGGTTTTAGCCTTTGAACCTTGCCTAAAAAAGGCACTATAGGGGTGGCAAGAGCTTTAGCCAGTAACCTGAATCCCAGGGGTGACCAGTGCAGACCATCTCTGGCAAAGCATCGTGGTTTGTCGATCATGTCTTCCCAGACAGACAAATACTGGATCCCCTTTGAATGACACCAGAAGCTTACCAATTGTTGAAGTCAATCATTTTGTCCTTATACTGTGGGTATCATTCTGGGCGAAGGCAGGATGCTACTCAGGGCTAGGGTCATACCTGCCTGGGACACATGATCCAAGAGCTCTTCCATGTCTCTTTTCATGTAGTCCAGGGAGGTACATCTCAAGTCATTCACTCCAGCATGGACAATGACAGAGTCATATTTGTACTTGTTGTGGAGTGACTTGAGTGCATGCGTTATGTGGCGGATCCTGGCACCCGACAGGCAGCTGACTGTAATTTTCTCCTTGTTCAGCCTGGTGAGTGGGACATCAGTGTGCCTGACTATAGAGTCACCTATGACTAAAGTGTTGGGTACATTGTCTTAGGGCTTTGTTTTTTTTTCTGTCTGCTTACATTTTTCTTTAAATCGCCTTATTTCGGCATCCCTTTTCAGTAAGATGTATATTATATCCCCCAGTCATACTTCTCAACCTCTTAGCAAGAAATCTGGACAAAGTCATGAATAATGGGGGACAAAGGCCCAAAAATAAGAGACAATTTATGAATATTGCTCTTACAAACATAGAAAGTTGATAGAATAGTAAATTTTGCATTAGCATGCATTTTTTGAATGGTATGAAATCTAAAACATGGATTCCTCTCATTATTTTCAGACATAAATTCTCAATGCTTTGCCAATGATTTGCCAGAAAACCAAAATTTTATGAGGAACAGACTAAACATATGAGGCAAAATCTGGACATTTTACAAAAGTCTGTACAGTTGAGAGGTATCCCCCAGTTCTTTCAGAACCCTCTGTAATGTCTGTTATCTTTAACCAGTCCACCTTCTTTCAATAATAGCTCATACTATAATCTCACTGGAATAAGAGCATTAACAGGCCCTGCGGACTTCCTTCAAGGCTCAGAAGCAGAGAGAATTCTTCTTCTTTGCAGATCTCACATGCTTGTATTTGTGTGGTGATATGAATGAGGTGAGATTTCATAAAATGTTCAAGGGCTCAGCTTTGAGCCCACTGCTGTTCATACTGATGCTGGACTACATTAGCAAACAAGTTGGAGGTGGCAGATCAACAAAGTTGCTGTATGCAGACGATATGACATTATAGGCAGACTCTGAGCAAGAACTTCAGTAAAGGATAGGGGAAAGGAATGCAAAACTTAAGGCACATGGGATGAAATGGAGTACAGATGCGACAGTTGTAATGGCAACAAATGAGGGAATTGGAAGAAGCTGAGAACTGAGATATTAGAGAAGATAGTGGAACAGGTTAATAGCGTCAAACATCTGGGAAGGGTGGTTGAGGGGAAGGGAAGTCTGAATAGGGAGGTCAAGGCTAGAATCGGAGGGCTGTAGCCAATTGGCATCGCAAAGAGGTGGATGGGTTGTGTGAGAGAAAACCTACGACAGTCATGCATGAGTGTCGAAGAAGATAGGAGAAAGCACAGAATAAAGAAAGATGGTGGCAGTTGATCTGACACCCCAACCCCATGTAACAAATGGGGAAAAGGGGTTTGATGATGATAATGATGTGAATGAGCAGGTTTGTTCACACTGTAGTGTAGGAGCATGCTCACACCGTGTCTTGTCATTGTTCTGCAGACTAGTTTTCCCTAGGTTACTTCCTGTGACTGACCCGCATCTAGTAGTGAGCCATTTCCTTCCTCCATGAATGGAAGAGCCTTTTCTACTCCTTTGAACTCACCCTCCCCAGAAAATGTTCCCTTTTGGTGTCCACTAAGTTGGTGCCAGTCATTGATGGAATAGTTGGGTACACAACTACTATGCCAGTGGACTTACTGTGTTTGTCCACATGTCAGTGTGTCCACTGAGGCTGTCGGTTGTTAGCATGTTTACACAGACATGTATTATATAACTTGCATCTCTTACTGCCATGTCCACTTGTAGACTTAGTATAGTACTGTTATACTACATTCTCTCGCAATGTCTCATCCTTATTACCACTATACAACAGTCATTCAAACTAGTCAAAGAAAGGAGCATTTTTACATATTACGAAGTGGTATAACAGAAAGCTTTCATATCCTATGTGATAGGAAACCAATCCTATTAAATGTGTGTACTTTTGAAATTAACTTGAAACATGATTGACTTTTTTCTATTTTGGGATATCGACTGCATAGCATTGCTTGTATATGGTCATAAACAGTATAAAACTATGAAGATTGATTTGGACAGTCTTTAAAGAATCTTTATTCTCTTGAAATTATTAAAAAAACAACTTGGCCAGATCTCTTTATATTGTACCAGCTATACAGCTAGGCTATGTCACAGCTGCTTGTGTTTTTTATGCTTTATCTTGGACAAAGTATTGTGATTGCACTTTGGTTTCTAAACAATGACATCCTGCAAAACACTGTTAGAGGACTTCTTACATGTATCCCATTTAAAGGCATTTGATCTCCTTCACCACTGTCTTCTCCAAAACAAACTAACTGAAACTGATATCAGTCCAGACAGTACTCCCTGGTTTAAAAACTTTGTCACACACCGACACATTAGAGTTAGAATTAGGATCCTCCCAATCAGACTCTGCCCCTCCTATGAATAGAGTACCCCAAGGATCCATTATTGCCCTTCTACTCTTTGCCGTATTCATTAACACACGTCTTTGTGACACCTCCTATATCCTACTCCTCTTCTATACTGATGATAGTCATTTACTGATCAAGTCACTTTCACACCAGCATTCATTCCTGACTTCAGTCAAACTTACATGATCTCCACCAGTGGTTCATAAACCATAAACTACTACTTGCCTCTTTGAAGACTAAAACTCTGCATTTTGGAACTCCACAGAAAATTTACCAAGCACTGACTTTAACTGTCCTTGACTTACACAACCATACCACAGAAACAGCCTCCACCTTCGGATACCTAGGATTATGGGTTGATCAATATCTAAACTTCTATTTCCACAAAGAGTGAGAGCAAAAATAAACTCCATCCTCTTCTCGACCTAAAGTATCTCCCTTTTTGTTTCTAGCTCAGTCAGTCAGAGCAGCTATCAGCAAAGGAGTTCTCCTTTCTCTGCTAGAATATGGACTATCTGTCTTTGCATCTGCCTCCAAGAAAATCACTGCAACACTCTAGATGGTCTTTAACATCATCTGCTGATTCATTACAAATTCACCACTCTATGGGCAGACCCAACCTAATGTTTGGATTTCAACTCTACAAACTACTTCAGCTTCTAAACAGTTAATTCCCTTGCAGCCAAACTTCAAGAAAATTCCCCCCTCCTACAATGTGAGACACTACTCACAAGACGCACCATCTCTCATTACCCTTAGGACTAAACTCTGCAGCATTGCACATGCATTCTTCTCTCAGGCACTTGCTCTTTGACATAGATCCCCCAATCAACCTAAAGGAAGTCAACATATTACCTTATACAGTATGCCTATCTCCTTTCTACATCTCTTCTCACAAAATTATTGAAAGTTGACCCACTTTAGAAACTGTATATTGTGTATTACTCTGCTTATTATACTCTACTTGTTTACTAGAATGTGCATACACACATTTTCTCTAACTAATCTTAAGTACCCTGTTATTGCTTACATTTTTGCCTTTTTCTTTGTGAAATATTTTGTATTTCACCTGGGTTAAGCCATAAATTGGTCAGTATTGCTCAATGTACTACCCCAGCAGATATTTTTTTATGCAATTAATTATATCACTGCATATACATCATTTAACATCTGGAAACTCAGAGTTGGTATGATATGACAAAGACTTACTGACACAAGGAATGACTGGACTAATGCATCCCTGACACGTCGGGGATGGAGCATCCAGTTTCGCTCCATCATCAAGTGCCCCACCAGGGGACAATGAAATCCACACTGTGGGTGCTGCTCTACATGCTGAAT
The DNA here is from genome assembly GCF_019279795.1 of Protopterus annectens. Lineage (NCBI taxonomy): Eukaryota > Metazoa > Chordata > Ceratodontiformes > Protopteridae > Protopterus > Protopterus annectens. The sequence goes on along the minus strand of NC_056744.1, from coordinate 1,067,783,405 downwards.
GTGAAAGACTGCTATAATGCTGTTTTTAATTTTATGCCATCTGTCTTAAACAGGAATCATTTAAAGGAGTAAATAATGTTTAAAGTGCTTGCATAAAAGTGAGTCTGTGAGGTCGAGTCTTTTGGGCTTGTGGCCTCTGTTGGTCATCATCCAAAGTGATTTTTAACAAGCTGTACCCCCATGATATGTGACTGTTAAGCTTAGACTACATCTCGGGCATTTATAAGTGCCCAGTAGAAATGCAGACATTTATTTGTGTTTGTCAAGGATAGTCCAAGTGGGCCATACAAGACTCCTTGCCCATATAGAAAACCTTCACAAAGATGCACATTTGAACCATAAAAAAATGTTGACAGTACGAACATATAATACAATAGAACATGACAAAATTAATTACTTGGCACAACAATTGTTTTCAGTAGATGGGAGAAAGCATAGTTACAAAGCAATGTAAGATACCTGCTGTGTAATGAGAAGGAGAGATAACGGGTATTCATGAGTGGAAAAGGTTACAGTAAGGAAGAGAGAGGATAGCAGGGTGGTGTTATAAGTGGGAAGATTATTGGAGCAGTTTGCAGAGAGGTGCTTGGTGTAAGTGTAAAAGTAATTGTTTAGGTTGAAAGAGAGACTGACACTGGTTGAATTGTAGGGGTAATAAAAGGCAGACAAAATGATTAGAGGGAAAGAGTGGAGTTAAAGGAAACCAGATTTGGATGTAATATATACATAGTTGTAGAAGAAAAGAAAGAGACCTAATGGTGAGTTTAGCCAGGTGAGCTGAAGCAAGAGCAGTGCCAGAAATTAAATCGGTAGTCCTTTCAATTGATTTTGAAACAGATGGGGAGAATGTTCACCTAATAGTAATGGGGAGGGAGTTCCACCATTTAGATAGATGGAATATAGGAAGTCACTGATTAGTATTGCAGGATTTTCTGATCTGAAATAGATTTGTCTGATTGAAGGGGCCATGTGGGAGTGTACCATTGTAGGAGTGGAGAAGAGGAGCGGCATTTGTCAGGAAAGAAGAGTATTCTAGTTGTCATTTGCAAATATGTTGATGTTTTTGAGAATTTGAATTAGTTTAGTTTTTTGTGCTGGACTGATAAATTGAGTTGGGTAATTTGATAGCAAATTTGGCAGTTTTTTGTAGCATTGTTCTATTTTTTGTATTAATAAGATAATGTTGCCAGGACAGGTGAGGTATAAAGTAAGCTTGATGGAAGATGGGATGTAGAAGTTGCTCTATTTACTGCATAATCATGCAGAACCTCTGGAAAGGAGGCCTAATTTATAATGAGCACTTCTCATCAAGTGTTAAATATGTTTATCAAACTTAAGTTCATTATCTAGGATAACCCTAGTAATTTGGTTTGTGAGACTTTTTGTAGCTGTACATTTTGAAAGGAGAGTATAGTAAAGTTAGAATTTATGCATGTGTAGTGTCACTCGTCTTGTCTCGACATAATAGACGAGTCTTCGTGGGTCCTGTTCAAGCAACTTTATTGTGTACAAACACATTACGGTTATAGCTATTAACTTCAACTAAGGTAACAAACTAACTACCTTCATTCTCACATGCTTACTGTCTGGCTGCACTTTCAAAATGGCACTTGGTACAACAGGTGCCTGTTATTTATATGTGCACATTCATCACTTGCTATGCTTCTTAAAGACACACACACACTGCTCTACATGAAGGATCTATGAGTAAAGAGCATTATTTTAGTTGCATTGGGGTTTAGGAGTAGTTGTGAATAATACAGGTTTTTATAAAGGTGAATGATTTAGGGGTGATGGTTTATAGTAAAGGTAGGGAGTATGATAAATAGATTAGAGTAACATCATCCACATATTGAATTAATGTATAAGCTGAGGCAAAAACAAGATTAATGAAAAGCTTAAATAATAAGAGCCCACGAGTGGAACCTTGTGGTATGCCTGTAGGTACAGATAAGTATGTAGAAAAGGCCTAATGCCCTTTGACTGGTAGCGAGTGATTACTGAGTTAGCTGGTGAAGTAGTGGAGGGACCTAGCGAGTGAAGAATATGCGGTAACCTAGTGAGCGAAGAGTATGTAGTTAGTTGAATGGCGGACAGTACCAAAGCTTTGTAAAGATCACTAAAGATTGTTGATGAGGTTTGTTTTCATTTTTCTCTAGGTAAACAGCATTAATGAAGGATAGTAGTGCTGTGGCGGTGCTATGACTGGGGGTGAAAACTGCTGTTTTCATGAGAAGAGATTGTTGAAATTCAGGTATTGAAGAACCTGATTATAGATGTACCTTTTGAAGCATTTTTTTTGAATAATTTTTGACAGAGATGAGAGAATAGAAATGGGGTGGAAATTTGACTGTTCTGCGGAAGTGCCACCTTTATGTAAAGTTAGAATAAAGGATCGTTTCAGTAGTGTGTGGAAAGTCACTTCAGATATAGAATGATTGAGTATAGACATGGGATCAGAAGTTTGGAATGACAGCTAGCTTTAGGTACTTTACTGGACGATTTGCCAGAGGATAGAGTGGTTTATTTTAGCTTTCTAAGGAGTTTTTCAGTACTGTTGGTTGATACTGGATGTAAAGCAAAAGACAGAGGATTTGATGAAATCTGTGAGAGAGTTTGATTGGATGTTGTGTTAGTGCAGCCACTGTGTGTATGAGATGTGAGTTGACTTTGTTTGCTTTTTCGTTGTTGGAGAGATTGGGAAAGGGGTTGTGTTGAGAAGATTTTCCTGCTTTTTAAGAAGCTGTCTATTGAGGACCAGAAAGAGTTTGGATTAGAGTCGTGTGAGCCTTGGAGAGAGGTATAGTAGTTACTTTTGTTGGCTAAAGTAAAATGTTAGAGGTTGTGTTGTCTGTAAGGCTGATACAAGGATATTTTTTTGTAATTTTCATTTTTACCAAGAAGATTGTAGTATATATTAACTAATTCTTATTGATAAGTTAAAAACTCAGTACACCATAACTATGTACATAAAGCACTGCAGTGTTATTCCTGTAACAAATTCAAATCCAGACACTGGTATGATGGAAAAATAAGTATGATAGTGCAAGAGTCTTTCTCTCTGCACTTCTGTCAGATTTTCTGCTATGGAAAATATCTCACACAAACGTTGTCTTTCTTCAGGGAAGGCTTCTGTAGCAGTATTCATAACATTTGAGAGATTTCCTAGCAAGATTAACAGTAATTCAGTTTATCTGGCAGTGGCACCTAAAGTAGGGTCCTTTGAGCTCTGCTGTAACAAAACCTAACCTGTTTCTAGACTGGCCATCTAGCTTGGAGTATTTTGTAAATGTGTGTACATTTCATTAGGTCACAATTCACATATCTCTTGAGGTAAAATATATTCAAAGTTGGTATCTGAACCAGCAGCAACATATGCAAAATGTGTCAGAGCATCAATATGTGATAGTCTTTTATTTTTGCAAAAGAGAAAGGTAATGTAATGGGAATGTTAATTTGGCAAAGTTTGTCTGGTCCCAGGTAAACCATGACTCATTATCATGAAGGAAACCAGGCTGGTCTTTTTTTCCTGGTGTCTTTTGAGATTTAACATGACAGAGATGTCAGTATAGGTTCTACTTTAGTTTTCTGACAGTGGTCACAGACTATGAGTACACTAGAATTCATGTAGCGAATATTAACAATTTTCATACACAAAAATAGTGAAAGTCATGTCCACAAGTCACAGATGGACTTGAATGAACTTGATACTGGGCCTCTGATACCTTAATTTCAGTGATTTATTCACATTTTACTGATGGAAGTATTATGAACACAAACTGTAAATACTGTCAGAATTTGTAAAGAAGTTTAATATTAAGTGGTGGATGAGCAAGTACATACCACCACAGTAGTTATTCAGTGACAGTAGTGGAGATTTCAATAGTAAAGTAATCCGATATTACAGAGAATGTCAGTACTGAAATTATGACCACAGCCACAGTCTTTTGAGTAATAGTCCTATAGAAAAACAACAATTGGGCACAAACAAAAATAATGTTGAAAAATAAAAGCTAATAGTAGGTATAACTGATCTGAGAAATGGCTTTATACTGGGATGTAAAAATACTATGCAGAATTTCTTGGCTACAATCCATATCAGTTTGTTTGGCCAGAACCCAAATCTTTTATTCTGAATGATAAGTTGCCTTCTGTAGAATGGACAAACAGGGACCATGAAGAGTGGTAGAACCTCTTTCATCAGTGTATGCATTACAGAGAATTTGCCGTACCTGAATGTTTGGACAGAATTTGGAGAGCACCACAGAAACAACTTTGTGCCATAAAGGAAGTGTTTGGAAGTGAGATACAAGGTGTAGTATAAAAGGGCTAACTGTGCATCAGGAAAAGGACCCAGAATTATCATAGGCCATTCTAGTAATTGTGAAAAGATGCATCTTTTGAGGTTTTGTAAAATGAAACAGAAGACCAGTATGTTAGTAAAAATGTCAATAGTGGGAGGTGAGAAAATGTACAAAAAATTATAGTAAAAAAACCTCAGAAAATGGAAATAAAGATGAGGTAGAGAATTTGGCGCATTTGAAGTGAAACTTTTTTTGCTGGGGGGGGGGGGGGGGCAAGCCACCACTGCATCCCCCACCTGGGATATCGGGCTTTGTATATATATGATTCTATTCTTTTGGTCATTCAATCTCTGTATTTCAGGACTCACTGTACTGGGTCCTTACATTTCAAATGGTAACCATGTAAGACATGATGTACTCCAGAGTGAGTACATGCCATTTGAATTGCAAATAGTCTGAAACACTAAACTAGAAAAATGGACAGATAATGACTTTTTTTATAGACTGTGAGATTGTGGGCCAAAAATGCATTTCCACTTGGTGGATGTATACTCTGAAAGAAACTCCAAAAGGAATTAAACCCAAAGTATGTCTTGTGGCTAGGGGGATTGAAGAACTTGGTGGAGGAAAATAAATATTCACTAACATGTACATACAATTTCCCATCTCCTTTTAGACATAACTTGTTAAAATCAGTGGAAAATTAATTCCATAAATACTAGGTCACATTTTTGTAAGATTCATAGAATTTTGCCTGCTGTCTGCTGAGGTAAAGTATGTTTGATGATTGTGGAAATGTAAGTGTGTTTATGGCCTGGCAGATGCAATGCTCTATTTGGTATAACAAAGTGAAATACTTTATTTTTAATCAGGAGAGTGTACTACTGGCTAAAGGACAACAGCAACGTCACTGGTGTGCTTACCTGCCAGTGGATGGCTTTATGTGGCATGGCTGACATAGCTATGCCACGTTAGTTAATTCCCTAAAAGCTACCTTTCTGGTTGGCCATGACGTTTGTTGTGTACTTGTGACATGGCTACTTTTGGTAGGACAGTGTGTGTTACCAACAGTTTTATAAAAACATCTTCATTCTGTCAGCACGGAACCATGTATGGCAGTATGACGGGGCTGCCACCACTCCTTTGAGATGGAATTCTTTTGCTGAAAAATAGGACATATTCCCTGGGTTGCCAGGCAGAGTAGAACAGGTGTTATCTTTAATGCTTCCTGTTTGGCATCCAGCATAGAACATGTCATTGTGCAAGTCGGTTTGGAAAATCCATGCTGTAGTCCTAAAATTTCAGTCCATGGGGAACGATGAATCCCTGAAGCTAGTTAATTTTAGTTGTGCTTCAAATGGAAACCTACTTCATGGTTGTAGTCAGGGGGAACATTTTGATTGGTTTGATGATTAAAGAAGGAAATTCTCACCCCTTTGTTGCCACTTAAAAGGAGTTGGAAGACTGGTGTGCAGACCTTGTGTAGGAGAAATACTTGCCATGTCAGATAGTCATAACAATGACTCTAACAGATTGCAGTCTGTTTTTAACTCACAGCTGGTAACCCATGGTGTGACACCCTTCATATAATGTATGGCAGATAATTATTCTTTATTGAGGTAGGCTAATAACAGGGGAAAGGTTTCATTTGGAAATCCAGGGAATAAAAACTCTTTCATACCAACGTGTGGTTACCTACAAAAAAAAAATGACTGACAGACTACCTTACTAAGAACCCACCTTTGAGCTTCTAAAAGCACTCAGCGAATGAATATCGTGTACTGACTATTGAATCTTTGTGAAAAATATTGACTTGTTTTCTTCTTTACAAACCGAAATTAATAGTTATTTGTGCAATTGCTTCCTTTGTTTAGGACTTTCACTGTTGCATTTTTTTGTACGAGACATTTAATATGACACAACTTCCACTTCCTGTATGACCGGTTGCAAGAGCTTTTAGTATATATACATATTTTTTTTTTTTTTTTAGGACTTTTGTTCAGACTGTGCAAGTGTATATGTGCATCTCACTGGTGCCTGTGGTGCTTGGATATTCAAAATCAGTTTCTTAAACTCAGTTTGTTCAGCTTCTAAAATACTACCTCTCACTCAAAATATCTGGCTCCAGGACCAGTGCTGATTGATAAAAAACAACTAAATTGAACTTGTACTCTTCAACCTCCCCCAAAATCTCCAACTCCTTACCCTACAGAGAGGTGACATTCCATGTCCTAAGAGCCAGTTTCCCTTGACAGGATCTAATCTGTCTAAATCTATCATGATCCTGCTTGCCTTTTGATTGCCATTTGCACCTAATCCCCTACTCTTCCCCACACAAGTGGTATACTTCCACAGCTGCAGCGTGCACATTTTTTAGGCTGATCCAAGCCAGACTACATGGTCAGTCTGCCACAAGGCAATCAGTAAACGGCACCCCCTGGCCTGGCCCTAGGATGCATCCTAGTAATTATGCTTGGATTAAGTTTTCAGATTATGTAAGTGTACCACTGTGGGGGATTTCCAGAACACTGTTAGTCTGGTCCCTCTTTGAATTTTGTGAATTACGTAAGGATTATGTCTAGTTCAGTGAGTTTGTCGCCTTGTAGCTCCAAAATTAACTGCTGTGTAGTTGTATGCATACCACCTGAAAATTCTTGCCTAATGAAATAGGAAATGTGAAAATGGATTCTTAACAGTTAAACTACGTTCTTAGAATGAGGGAAGAGTCATGATTCATTTCTACATACATTTTAACATGTCTGCAAACATTAGATTGTAAGGTTCTGTACTTATTTCAACATTAAGCAATTGAGTAACTCCACAGTGTGCTAATTTTATAGGAAGCCTGTGAACAGTGCATAGCTGTCAACATTACTTGGAAGGATTCCATCAATAATCAACAGCTTAGACATTAGCATATTTTTCTGGTTTTAAATTTTTGTTAGTATTTTGGCAAGCAAGTCCAAACAAGATCAGGCACATTTCAAAATAAGCTGTGGAAATGTTAAGGGTAATAACATCTGCAATATCTTGTAAAGAATGTAGTCTTTGCTTATTGTCTGGCATTTAATTGTTACACAGTTTCTTATAAACTGATGTTCATCGTGCATACAGCTGCAGTCATAACAGATGGGTTTTCCTGCCATCAGGCGGGTCCTCGGTCGGCCGAATTCCAAAGTCTAGGTCCGGCGTCGGATGTCGTCGCTTCTTCCCTGACGTCAGTGCGACAGGGGTATAAAAGAACCAGCCGACGCCATTTTCTTCAGTTTTTCTTGCCGCGCGTGCCCGAAGCAGAAGCAGTTTGCAAGTGCCGGTCGGCCAGCTCCTGAGATTACGAATATTATTCAACCGAAGACTTCTTGAAAGCTAAGTACCCCGTTGGGGAAACTTTTCTTGCCTCAGACCGATATCAGACAAAGTTAATAATTGCATTTCATGTGGGAAGCAAATACCGCATAAGGATTTCCATTCCCTCTGCATCCCTTGCTTAGGCCCAGACCACGACGTCTCAGCCTGTCGTTTTTGTGCTACATTCAACAAACGCACTATTAAGCGTCGGGTGGAGTTCGCCCAACACTATTTTGGCAAAAAATTTAATTACATTATGTCGTCGGATACTCCGACTCCAGTTTTGCATAAAAGACGCAAAGATAAGGACCGACATCCGAGGTCCGTGACTTCTACCGACACCACACTAAAGCTGACTACAGGTGCTCCGGTTCTCAGCGAGGCGCCTACGCAGCCCCTGACTACCGATGCCACTTCATTAGCGGTGTCTTCTGTGCCCGAGGTCGCAGGCTCTTCAGCCCACACCCCGATCACAGATACCGAAGCCACTCTTGGCGGTGAAACTCAGAGCTTAGACAGGCGTGCTACCTCTCAAGGTGTCTTCAGGCCTTCTTCTTTTTCCATTAAGGCTTTCACCAAATCTAAAGCAGCCATGCATACTAAAAGACAAGCTCCACAGGGCCCCTCTCAAGGCCCCATGCCTAAAAAGCAGATGCTCAAAATGGCTGAGGACTTGATTCCTCTTATCAGGGGTTCCCAACCCCCCTCGGACAAAAGGCCTAGAGTGGAGGAAGAATACCCTTCCTCGGACCAGGCCTCCATTATTTCAGAACATTCTGAGGACCAGGAACATTCATACTCCCCTTTTGAAGATTCTGATGCAGAGGAGTCCATTCCCTCTGTCTCCCCCCCCTGAGGATTACTCTTTTGGGGAAACCTTGCATACCTTGAGGGAACATTTCCACTGGGAAGGCCAAGAGTACTCAGACTCCAAGAAAAGGCTCAGGGATTTCCTCTTGCTCTCTCAGCACAGGCCACTGGCTATACTTCCTGTCTTAGACATACTAGATGATGTGTATTCAGAGGCCAGCCTTAACCCAGATTCTTTACCTCCAGCTCCAGTCAAGCCTGACAGGTATTACCGGGTTCCTGATTCACACCAATTCCTATACAAAAGCCATGCGGCTGACCCAGAAACTATTTCACAGGGTCCCAAGGGAATTAAGACCTCCACTGCCAAAAATCCATTACCTTCAGAGAGAGATTCCAGGGCTTTAGAAAGGTGGGGGAAAAAGGTATACACCTCGGCCACCTTAACCATGAGGGCATTAAACTGTCAGTTCCATATGTTAAAGTATCAACAGTTTTTGTTATGTCAGTTGAAAAGCAAAATGTCACAACCTGAACAACCAGACTTGAAGGAGTTGCAGGATTTGTTGCATAGTGCAGAGCAAGTGGGTAAACATACCTTGCAATGTGGTTTTGATGCTTTAGAGGCCTCGTGTAGAGCTGCTGTTACAGGATCAGTCATACGTAGACATGCATGGCTCAAAGAGCAAGCCTTACCAGATCATGTCAAAGCTAAATTACTAGATGCACCTCTTCAAAAAGATGTATTGTTTGGTGTTAAAGCTGAGGAGGTATTAAAGAAAATGGAGGAAAAGGCAAAATCAATGCAAACAGTAAAGGATTTCCTACAGGTTCAACCTCCACGTTTCAGTAGAAATTGGCCTTCCAAAAATTGGTCCTTTCCAGCCACGGAGAGACCCCAAAGAGGGAGATACAGGCGCCCGAGGGGTAGAGGGCAATCTCAAGGATCATTTAGAGCCAGACAATGGCAAGCTCCTACACCAAGAGGTGGAGAGGATAGATCACAGCCATTCAGAAAGCAGACACAATGACTTTCCCCTTTACATGCCAAGCAAAGCTCAAATGGCAGCACCTTTAGGCGGAAAACTGGCATTATTTTCGAAAAACTGGCATATTGTCACAAAAGACAAATGGATCCTGGACATTATAGACAGAGGCTACAGATTCCACTTTCACACCCTTCCAAAAATGAAAGGCATGCCAAACCTGCCACACAATCAAAGGGCAGAGGCACAAAAGCAAATTTCAGATCTCCTGGGCATGAAAGCTATTCAAGAGGTACCTGCACAAGAACAGGGTCAAGGTTTTTATTCCAGTCTATTCCTGGTACCAAGGAAGGGCAAAGATTGGAGACCTATTTTGGACCTATCCATCCTAAACACATACTTACTCGTACCAAAATTCAAGATGCTCACATTACAGCAGCTTCTTCCCATGCTGGGCAAGGAGTCTTGGCTGGTAACATTGGACCTCAAGGAGGCATACCTGCATGTCCCAATCAGACATGATTGCAGAAGATACCTCAGATTTCTTGCAGGTTCAACCCATTATCAATTCTCTGCATTGCCCTTTGGCTTATCTACTGCGCCCAGAGTGTTCACGAAATGCCTGGCATCAGTAATTGCCTTCTGCAGACTTCAAGGGATACAAATATACCCATATTTGGACGACTGCCTGATCCAAGCGGACAGCAAACACATACTTCTGAAACACCTGGCGTTTGTAATAAGGTTGTTGAATTCTCTGGGATACACAGTCAACAAAAAGAAATCAAGACTATTGCCCTCTCAAACAATAATTTTCCTGGGTGCCAGCTTGAATACAAACACCCAGATGGCCTACCTGACGCCAGAGAAACAAGGGCAACTAACTCAATACTTCAGAAAACTGGCAACCTTCACCAGGCTAACTGCAAGGAAAATCCTGCAGGCTCTGGGATTTATGGCATCTTGCATCCTGCTAATCCCGTGTGCAAAGCTGCATATGAGGAAACTTCAATGGTACCTAAAAAACTTATGGTCTCAACACAGCCACAGTTTGGAAACAATTATACCACTGTTTCCATGTCTTCAAAAGGAATTCCTGTGGTGGGCTCAAGCATGCCAAAGAAACATAGGTCTCCCATTCTGCAAGCCTCAAGCAAATCAAGTCATCACAACAGACGCCTCTGACTACGCCTGGGGGGCGCACATGACAGATCGGTGCATTCAGGGCAAATGGTCACAAAAAGAAAAGCACCTACACATCAATCAAAAGGAAATGCTAGCAGTAATAAATGCTATTATGGCCTTCAAAGACCTACTGCATCCAGGCCAGCTATTGATAAGGACAGACAACACCACAGTGATGTGGTACATAAACAAACAGGGAGGAACCCATTAATATCCCCTATGCAGGCTAGCCATGTCTCTTTGGAACATGGCTTTGGAATTACAAATCCAACTTCAAGCACAGTTCCTGCCAGGCAAGGAAAACACACTGGCAGACAACCTGAGCAGAAATATGACAGATCCACATGAATGGAAGTTGCATCCTCAAGTTTTTACAAAGATAATTCAAGCATGGGGAAGGCCAGACATAGATCTCTTTGCCACCCACAGAAATTACCAATTGACAAAATTCTGCTCAAGGACCTTTCATCCACAGGCCTGGAAAGTGGAAGCGCTCTCTTTCACTTGGACAAGAATGACAGTTTATGCCTTTCCACCTCTTCCTCTGCTGCCCAAAGTTCTACTAAAAGCCAGAGCAGACAGACCAAAGATGATTCTTATTGCTCCAGACTGGCCAAGACAACACTGGTACCCACTCCTGAGGAGCCTGACGCATTTCCCGCCATGGATCCTGCCTCTAATGCATCTTCTATTGACTCAGCACAACTTAAAAACTCTTCACAGTCAGCTGAAAACACTCCATCTAGCCGCATGGAGGATTCCTTAAATTCACAACAGACGCTACTCTCCAAGGAGGTGCAGGATGTCATTTTGGAGGCCAGAAGGCCTTCTACTAGAAAAAACTACTCCACAAAATGGAAACGGTTTTGTGCCTGGAATCAGAAAAAGGGTCAGAATCCTGGAATACTGAATTTACCTCCAATATTACAGTACCTAGCTGAGATGCTAGGCAGTGAACTTTCATTCTCCTCCATCAAAATCCATGCCTCAGCCATTTCTGCAGAATACAGCACTGATCCTCCTTTATTCTCTAACCCTCTCTTAAGACAGTTCCTCAGAGGGACTAAGAATATAAGACCCCCAAGGAAGCAACCAGTTCCTGCTTGGGACCTCAATTTAATTCTAGAAAAAGTGACCCTACTTCCTTTTGAGCCAGCTGCTTCAACAGAACTGCAATATTTGTCATGGAAAACAGCCTTCCTTCTGGCTGTCACCTCAGCACGCAGGGTTTCGGAACTACAAGCCCTCATGGCTGTGCAGCCTTTCATCATTTTCCATCAGGACAGAGTTTCCTTGTGAACCAATCCTTCCTTTATGCCAAAGGTAGTATCCAGGGTAGCCTTAAATCAGGCTATCCACTTACCCTACCTTTTACCCTAATCCACAAAACAAAGGGGAGAGACTACTACATTCCTTGGACATTCACAGACAGCTCCGTTACTATTTGGACAGAACAAAGCTTTTCAGAAAATCAGAGCAACTCTTTGTGTCCTATGCTACAGGTGCTCAAGGGAAGCCTGTTTCCAAACAGACCATCTCAAAATGGATAGCCCACTGCATACGCTTTTGTTACTCATTTCATGGTAAAACTGTACCTACAGGCATCAGATCTCACTCCACAAGGGCCACAGCTACCTCTGCAGCTTTTCTCAGGGGGGTTCCTACCGAAGATATTTTGGAAGCAGCCACTTGGAGTTCTGTACATACTTTTTCCAAGCACTATCACCTACCATTATATTCCAAATCTAGAGCGGGCTTTGCCACTGCAGTCTTGCAGGGCATCCTGGCTCCTCCTAGGTCCACTTAGTGCCTACCACCCCTTTTTTAGCTTTGGGATTCTACCCATCTATTATGACTGCAGCTGTATGAACGATGAACATAGTACAGTTTTGTACCTACCATAAATGTAGATGTTTGAGTGCTAATACAGCTGCAGTCCAGGTTTCCCTCCCTCCTTCCCTCTTGGGACAGGCCTAATGGCTAGCACCTCCTCATACCACCTCATTGGTGTATTTTTTTATGATGTATTTGCTTGCAACTACTGTTTTTTGATTATATTGCATTCCATTATTACATAAATTTATGTTTTGCCTTCCTTCTGGGGACACCTGACATCTGGGGCAAGAAAAACTGAAGAAAATGGCGTCGGTTGGTTCTTTTATACCCCTGTCGCACTGACGTCAGGGAAGAAGCAACGACATCCGACGCCGGACCTAGACTTTGGAATTCGGCCGACTGAGGACCCGCCTGACGGCAGGAAAACCCATCTGTTATGACTGCAGCTGTATTAGCACTCGAACATCTACATTTATGGTAGGTACAAAACTGTACTTTCTAATTTCTTTAAAGGTGCATGTTGTAACACTTCCTGGGTTATTGATTCACCATGTTTGTATGATTTTGACTGGATTATTTATTTATTTATTTATTTAATTTATTTATTTATGTATTTCCAGTTTGATGACCGTGGAGGTCCACTTGGCTCAGGGAGCCCGTTTTCAGTGGAGGCCCGGGGAGAAAAGCTCCGCATTACATAGTGTATTTACAGATACAATCACAGTAAAGAAAACACAATTAAAATGTTTCATTTTGTGCTAGAGAACCGGAATAAACTCTTTGGTTACATAGCATCAAAATATTTAGGATGGCATTACATAGTGTAGTTACATATTCAATCATAGTAAAGAAAATATGATGCTAGAGAACAGGAATAAATTCCTTGATTATATAGTATCTAAATATTTAGGCAGTGGAAACTTAATTGTGAGGGTGAAAAAGACTGAGGGAAAAGAGAGAAAAAAGGTGGTAAAGGTTATTTATAAGTTGTACAGTTGTGACATTTACAGTATTTACATTTAAGTTAGGTTAGCTTGTGCTCAGAGTTAGACAGGAGTCTAAGGGGAGGAAAGATTATTAGGCTAGGTGGGGAGAGTAGAGTTGCATTTCCTGTTAGAGGAATGGTAGAAGTGTAGCTGAGTTTTAAAGGTTTCAAAGTTTTCGCAAGTCCTTACCGAGGATGGAAGATGATTCCATTTTTTAGCTAAGGAAAAGGATAGCAGAAGCTGACCGGCAGGACGATTGGGTTTGCGGACAGTGATTAGGTTTTCGTGAATCGATCTTAGAGGTCTGTGAGGGGTGTAAGGTTGGAGGATCTTAGTTAGTGCCGGGCACTTAATAGGTTGAAAAATTAGTCTGTGGGCTTTGGTAATTTGGAGATAGTCTAGATGGTTGGAGAGTTCAAGCCAATTAAACAAATGAAGGGCGGTACAATGATGGGAGGAGAATTTGGCTTTGGTGGCAAATTTAGAAGTTTTATTATAACAGACTTCCAAATTAGAGGAGAGAGAGGCAGATACGTTTGTAAGTAGAGGAGCGCCATACAGTAGTGAGGGGAGTAGATAGGTAGTGGCAAGAGTTTGTCTGGTGGGAGGTGGATGTTTCTGTATAGCATACCAAGTTTTACATGGGTTTTCTTAATGTTTTGCTGGATGTGAGTGTCGAATTTTAGGTGTTCATCAATAGTTACCGCAAGTAGTTTAGTGAAGGGAACAACCTCTATAGAAGAGCTGTTTTGGCTAATAATTTGGAACTAGTTTTTATCAAGAGGGGAAGCCTTTGAGGGAGAGAATAATAGTATTTTGGATTTGTTGGCATTTAGCGAGAGGTGGTTTTGGAGCATCCAGTTTTCAGTGGAGGAGAAAGCAGTTTGGGTCACTGTTTGAAGCTCTGAGAGGTTAGAGGTGTAGCAGACTAAAGTTGAATTGTCTGCATATTGTACGACTTTGGTATTGGGTATGGCTTTGTGGAAATCATTAATAAAGATGTTGAACAGCATTGGACCAAGTATGGATCCTTGGGGTACCCCAGTGGGGGTAGGAAGAAAGGTTGAGGTGCCTTTCCCCCACTTCACGACTTGAGACCTGTCAGAGAGGTAGCTTGAGAACCAGGATAAGGAATTATTGGAGAGATGAAGGCTAGAAAGGTGGTTCAAGAGGTGGGTGTGGGAGATGGTATCGAATGCCTTGGACAGATAAAGTAGAACTGTATGTAGAATCTATTTTTCCAGAGTCATGGGCAAGATTTACTGTGTCTAAGAAAGAGAGAAGGGCAGTGTTAGTACTATGGCCAGGTCGGAAACCGTGTTGGGTTGGAGTAATTAGTTGGTGATTGGCTAGGAATGGCATAAGCTGAAGTTGAATGCATTTTCCAAGAGTTTTGAGATTGGGGAGAGGATAGCTATGGTGCGGTAGTTAGAGATGCTAGTGTTTTTGCCTCCTTTATGGAGAGGTAGGATAAAGGCAGCATGCCATAATTTGGGCACATAAGATTCCTGCATGGATCCATTAATCAAGATGCTGATGGGGAGAGTGATACCATCTTGGCTATTTTTAGGAAGGGATATTGTCAGGGGCATTGGAGCATGGTATTAATTTAGAGCGTAGTTTTTTATGTGGGAAGTTGAGATGGGTTTAAGTTCAAATACTGGAGGAGGATTGGGGGCAGAGGGTTGTGTAGGGGTTTTGGAAGATTGGATAGATTGAGGGGAAGGGATGTTGTTAGGGAAGATCTTGGTCAGCTGTGCTATGGAGTTGGTGAACGAGTTGAATAGGGAGGCTATTTCAGGATCAGATTTGCTAGAGTCAGGGCAGGGGTTATTTTTGGTGCCTGGGTTGAGAAGAGAATTAATGGAATTCCAGAAATGTTTGTTTTTTTTGATTGGTTAGACTGGAGTTTAATATAGTAGGACTTTTTAGTATATAATACAGTACGATTATCATTACTTTCCAAACCTCTTGAGTTTCATTTTACTTGCAGGACTTTCAGCTTCCTGTCTACTAACAACAGGAGCTTGGTAATGTTGTAATTCAGTTCTAAAAACTCTTAGGTTGAGATTTTTTTTTAATCTTATTTTGATACTCTGCTATACTAATGTACCTGCAAACCTGTAAGTAGTTATTACTCACTTTCATTTTTCTGTAATTCATCATGAGCTAATACAGAGCAGGCATAATTAAGTGAATTTGTTTTCTGGCTAAGCTTCCTCTTTCCTACAGTGGACTGTCTTTCTCTAAAGATTAGATCGTAAACCCATTCCCTGTGCTTTGCATTAGAATGACAGTACTCAGCACTGATGTGTACCATGATCACCTTTGGAGATAGTGTCTGTAAATCTCTTCTAGTGATACTCTCTGGTTTGTATTCTTTCCATTGTTTTAAACATACACCAAGTCATTTCTTCTAAAAACTGAAAAATGTTTATTTTTTCTGAAAAGCTAATCATTTAGCTGCAAGGCTTCATATTCAGTCTGTAGGTCTGTTATGGGTATAAGGTCGCTTGGCTCAGAAGTACCTGGCATAAGGTTCTTTGTAAGGACCCTGAACGATGAAGGGAAGGCAGATGTGACATTGCACAGTAAAAGAGCTATGAATTTGCAATTATATATCATTTTACTAGTGCGAGACCAGACCTTAAGCAGGGGAGTGCTTAACATTTGTTAAGGTCATGCCTTGCGCTATAGAAGTCAATTGATTTGTCTTATCCTGGATATCGGAGCGTAATAAATATCAAATGCAGAAAAAAGCCCTCCAAACTAAACTATTCTCAATTGCAAGATTCCCTTTGGAAAATATTTAACTTTGGAATCTACTGAAATCTCAGATGTCACAGGCATGCAAGGAGACACTGAAATATGAATGTTAACAAAGAAAAAAAAGACTAGCCTGGCTTACAGAGATTATCCTGGTAGTTTAAAATATGTGGAACTGGGCAAATATTTAGGTCATAAGGCTGGACAGCTACATAAAAGGAAAATCATTCCCATTTTGTTCTTGGGTACATAGGTTCTTATATACAATCAGTCTGCAAACATTTACAAACCTAGCACCCCCCCCCCCCAAAAAAAAAAAAAAAATTCAACAGTTCCTAGCAAGACAGGATAGATGACGGGACACTTTATTGCCCATCTAAATATCTAGGTTTACTGAAGGTAGAAAGGGTGCTAGAAAAGGATGCTACTCTTTGACATGCAGTGCAACTTTTTTCCAGAGGTGAGTGATACATTGAAATGTGAATGAGTTACGATGTGTGTCTTATCTGTTGATGAAGGTTTAGTCCAGTACAGTGCTATTGTCTTAACAGCCTTCTGCTTTACTTTGGTTGTATTAACACGAATAAAACAACATGCACTGTTTGTGATACTGTACATATTCTATTTAGCAAGTAAATGCTGTACATAGAAAATTAAAAGAAACTGAAAGGTAAAAAGTAATCTTTGCTTGCTTTATCTTTTGACTTGGTGTAGAAAATAACCGCAAGTTCTGAGTGCAGCTATAGGTTTAATGTTTTCAGTTTTAGTTAGGATGCTGTAATCCCATTTTCTGAGCTATAGGGTAACATGGATTTTATGACCATGTATGTCTTCTAAAGCAGGTATTAATAGTTAAGGTGCATGCAGTGCATTGCACTACTGAACTTGAAATGGAGAGCACACACCTAGGTAGCGATTCATAGAACCAACTAACTTTAAAAGGCAATGAGTTAAAGCCACAGAGATAGGAAAATCCACATTTAGAAAACAAGCGAATGACTTCAGCATAAAATGCAAAAAGAGTATCTGCACAGGCAAGTCATAATTCATAGTAGCAAAGGCACACAAGTAGTTGTGTTTAAAAATCATGCCAAACTGTATGGAGCTACAAATGGTTAATAAGCTTAGAGAAGCAGCAGCTGTAGCACAAGAGCAGCATTTAATGTTTATAAGTAGAGCTACCCTGTACCTGGAAGCATCATGTGACTGTAGATAGTGCAACTTGAAACATACCACCTTCTAACTGACGAGAAGCTAATGGACTAGTTCTGAGTTAAGAAATCTGTTGTATAGGCCTTGGCTGACATGTATGGCCCACTGACTGGATCTCTGGGAATGCATACATTTCCTGTAATGCTAGATACTAATGTATGTGTAGTTCTTTGTATTCTAATTACAGGTTATTTCGTAGGCAAACAGGAGACACCTTGGATATTTCACAGGTGTCAGTCTGCAGAGTACTCAAGACTTTAGTAAATACCTGCTAGATATGTTTGAGCACATATATTTGCAGGATACTGAAGGGAATAGAACCACTACCATGCACAGTGTCTGGCATTGCCCACCTCCCTGAAGTCTTGAGAGAAGTACATTGTTCATCTGTAGCAATGAAGATCCCATCTGGCCATGGGCATTGTTATATCAATAGAAAGGACTAATATTCCATTAGTTGCCAGATTGTCTGCAAAACGCAGAGGCTGACGAACAATACGTCAACACAGCACCTCAGCAGTGTCCACTTTTCTCACACATTGTATAGAAGTCATCCGTCAAAACAAAATGCTGAATTAGAACTTCCAAATTTCTGAGAAAATAAAAACGGACATAAAATGGAAATTAAAAAAATATACAAATCTGACCAGCCCTCAATGTAAAGTGTTAAAATAAATAAGAGCGTTTTCATCTTAAGTCACTTCCCCAGAAGTCTCAGTCCAGAGTGACTTACTTGAGATGAAAACATTTATTTATTATTTTATTAAAGTTTTTCTTTTATGTCGGCAGGTGCTAGTCAGATTAATTCTTTTCTTATTTATTTCCATTTTATGAGCGTTATAGAATTCATCAATGAAATAGGTCTTCACATATTGCAAGGGTGGTCAGATTCACGTTATTAATTCTTATATTGGGCATTCAGAATCCCGACTATTGGCATCGTTGACATCCACAGGGCCTGCGGCTTTCCACATGGTCACTACATGTCATAGTAGCACCCTTTCTTCCTTCAAGGTAAACCTAGATATTTAGATGGGTACTGTCTACAGTCACATTGACATTCCACAGGGACACCTAACAGATAAGTGTAGCCACACATCCCACATATTTACAGCTACAATGTACCCATGTTTCCCCCCATATGTTTCTGTTGTGCTTGATGCAGGAACCCACTGGAGCCCTTGTTTATGCCAGTAAGGAACCCATACAGTACAGCCAAAATGCAACACAACATTCTCCATGAACAAACTTGGAACACCATAGAGTGACTCTTTAGCCTGCAGAGAGCTCTGCCCCACTGCAAAGACAAGTCTGGGATAGGTATTGCCTTACGCCACTGTTACTACCTGCAAGCTGTTTTTGGCATGCTGTATGCTACATAACATGATTATGAGGAAGCAGGTAGCCCAGCCCTTAGTCCCAGGACCCTGTGTAATGATAAGATCAGGCCTTGTAACAGCTACCTGAATTATATCCTTCACCAGTGGCCACAATGATTCTAACAGTGGGCAGTCTGCGTTCACACCATATACCCTAATACAGCATCCTGTACATCAGACGTAAGTGCAGGCAAAGCTGCAATACCTAGTGTACCTCTGTAGATGCTGACAAGTATGCAGTGGCAATGCAGTGTCATACAGAACAAAATGATGCATCCCATTTAATTTACTGGTTATGATGGGAAGTACATGGCTGAGTCATAATGTGCATCAGACATCTCCACTGTACCACACATGACAGAATAGTGTGGATCATAGCCATCATCATTTGCACAAGTGTGTAGGGACCACACTGATATGTTAGAAACTGTGTGGGGGAAGTTTACAGGTTATCAGAGGTAGAGATGAGGGTCTTACACAGGGTTGATATATGCTGGGGTATAGATAATTTTGTTTATTTGTATTTGTTTACGAGGAAAGTCTGACCAGACATAGCTCCTTTTCACCAGAGTCCTGGGGGGAAAAGTTCTGCCAAAAAAAACTTTTTCATATAGGACATACATCCATACTTAATGTACATGTATTAACATCTTTAAATAATTGACTATAAAGTTTTAAGGGCAGCAAACAAATGTTGAGATTTAATCATAACTACAACACTATTTAATCATAATAGAGATGTATTAACATAGCTAAAATACATGACAGTGGTCATTAATAAACTTAAAAGGCAAAAGAATGAAGGTTGAGTAAAAAAGCTTAGAGAGCTGTAATCTGTAGAGAGGAGAGCTTGCTAACATTGAGGTGAGAAAGGGAAGCTACTGACCTCTGGCCAGCAGGTGAGGGTGGTTGTAACCATGCTGTGAGGCTACTGTGATGGCTGGATATGGAAAGGCTAGAAGTCCCCTTGATGCTGTTGAGTACTGTTGGAATGGGACCTACATGGGGTCTGACGTTGAGGTTTACTGCCCCAATGGGCCTGTCCTATGGTCTTCAGTGATGTGTACTGGTAGAGTGTCATACCTCTATTGTTAGAGATGCAGAATGTGCCCCCTACCAATGGCATGAGGGTGGACATAATAGCAACATGTGCCACGACAGAATTCATGAAACCTGTTATGTCATCTTTGGACTTTCTTGCCTCTTGGAGACATTGACACTGCTGGGTGACATCCTTATGGAAGCAATGTAACATGTCCGTCATCTCCATGCTGCAGACTTCCCCAGAATTATAGTCCTGTACATATTTTGTTTGATCCCAAGTGTCACCTGTATATCAGAGGCTGGCTGAGACATTAGATGCAGTCCTGGTGGAGCAATCGCAGTGCTGTTAAGGACAGGGACACCACCCCCTCTTTAAAGGCATGGCCTGCACCCATGCTGTGCAGACCCTAGCTTGGCTGTATGTGAGACCACCCAGGAGAGAAATGGACAATGCAGGTGTGCCCTGCTGCTATCTGTGTGTTGGCATCCTTGGCATAGCCTACATTTGTGTTAAGTACAGCTTACTGTCCTGCCACAGCCCATGTAGATGTCAGTGAAGCAGTAGTCTGGCCTCTGAATGCACAACACAAGAAATAATAACATGAAACTGACCACCCCTTTAATAAGTAAAGCCCTATTTTGTGCATGCAAAAAAATAGGTAAAAAACATGCAGGTATAAAATATACTAATTCCTGTGCTGGTATTTTTCTCTGGCTGAATACCTGATGTACCTATGGCAAACATATGCTGTGGTTATCTGTTATCCCTGCATTTTGTATGCATAGTGTTGCTGTATAGCAAATGTGGCATGAATACCAACTTGTTTCTCTTCCTGTGAGATAGATTGGGTGGGGTTGGTTGTAGAACCTGTATACATTTTTCAGGCAGTATACCCATGCACTCAATCTCCAGAAAGAGATGCCAAAATGCTAATGCCTTATCTGTGATGCTTTCACTGAGATGTGGCCCCTTCCAGTTGTCAACCTGCTATGCTGTGTGCCTTTTTAAATTTCTCCAAGTCTTTTGGGTTTCTAATACCATGATGGGAATGGACCTCATTCCTATGTCAAAGTACGATTAAAGTTCATGAAATTAGTATTGTTTTACTCTTTGATGTCGGCCAAAAGTGCTCTTCTCATCACCCGCAATGTGCCCTGTAATGACTCCTCCTGCAATCCGTATGACATTACATGAATTGGTAACCTATCTAAATACAATTGCAAATTCTTTTTTATAAGACCAGTTGCCCCTACTACTGTTGGAACTGTCTGGGTATCTTTCTTCCACATGGCTCTCGTTTCTGCCTGCAGATGAAGGTATTTTATGACTTTGTCTCTCTGTGCGCAAAACACTGTAGTCACTAGGTTCGGCGATTTCAGTGATCAATGCTACTTTTGTCTTCTTTTCTTGGACCACTGTATCCGATTTTCTATCATCTATCTTTTGAACTGTTGGTATTGGGTGATCCCATGTGATGTAAACTTCAGCATTTTCTATGATTCTTTGTGGCTCATTATTATGTCTTTCAGTATACAGTCTGTCTGCCATTAGTGCGTTGCATCCAGCAACAAGGTTGTGTGACTGTTTCCAGTTTGATTTTACAAAACTTACATATGTCTGTTTCTCACACATGTTCAATGTCTTGGGCTGCCAATATTAACCTTTTATTTCTTGATGTGAATTCACCTCTCCTTAACCATTCCTGCAGTCATTCTTGATTAACATGAGGGTCTTCCAGACGTTTTCTATTCTTGCAACTATATTTGTTTTTTTCCACATTTCTTGCCTTCTCATCTGGTTCTTCACCTTATATTGTTTCTTTTGTTTTTTTTTAGCACATTTAGTTGCTGCCAGGATTTTATCCACTTCTGGTTTGATTTCCATTCCTGCTTGATGTTGATATGCTTTTGCTAAATTAAGCAGAGATGTCGTCTTAGATTTATTCTCCTCACGCTTCAAAACTTTCACTACATTTGGATCTTGTGAAGTCAGTAGATATGTGTGGAGTCCCACGATTGCAGATCTATACATGTAATCAATTTCAAGGAGGCCCATCCCTCCTTCGGAACAGGGAATATATAATCTTGGTATACACTGATTTTTATAAATCATTTGTTAAGCATGAAGCATCCTTCTTGTTTTACTATACAGTCTATACAACACTTTTTGGGGCCAGTCAGTCACTCCAAAACTATAAGTTAGGACAGGAAGAGAAAATTGATTTGTAGCTTGGCTCTTGTTCCTACATGTCAATGCTGTTTTCAGGATTAATTTAAGTCTTTAAGTTTTATTTGCATTTGTTCATGTTTTATTGCTGATCCTTCATCAGTTCCCAAGTATTTATACACTCCCTCTTGCTCACGTTTTTTATATCACATTCTTGTCCCAAACTGATGTTTTCCTGGTGCTGCAGTTTTCCTTTTTTTAAAGGTTGCTTTTGCACATTTATGAAGACCAAATGACATTCCAGTGTCATCTGAAAAAGTTTTGACAACCTGCAGCTGTGCTTTCAGTTCCTCATCTGATGAGCTATATAGTTTTAAATCATCAACAAAGGGAAGATAAGAAGTCATTAGACTTTGTTGTTTTCTAGGAGCCAAATTGTAGCCATGGCCTAAGTTAAGTAAACAGTTTAATGGATTAATGGCAAGGCAGAATAGCAACAGTGACAGAGAGTCACCCTGGAATATCCCTGTTGAATTTTTATTCCTAGGATAATAATCTGTCCTTTTATTGTGTCTTAATTGCAAAGTGGTCTGCCATTGTTTCATGGTCACTGTAATGTAGTCAATCGGTGTAGGGGTGTATCTTATATATTTTTAAGCACTCTTTTATCCATGAATGTGGGATACTATCAAATGCTTTTTTGTAGTCAGTCCATGCCATACTTAGATTCTTCCCCTTCTTACAGTTCTCAACTATAACTTTGTTTAACAACAAATGATCCTTTGTTCCATATGACTGTCTTTTATTGCTCTTTTTTTTCTACTGCCATAATTGAGTTTTCTTCTAACAGACTATAAACTCTATCGGCATCAATTCCCGTGTATAGTTTATACGTCGTTGGAAGACAAGTTATTGGCCTATAATTTTTAGGGTAGCTTGCAGGTTCACTCTTGAGTAAGTGCATTGTTTTTCCTGTTGTTAACCAGTGCAGTGTGTGTTTGGGATGTATATATAAATACTTCTTACTCGTGCAAAGAAGTATCTCTCTAGCTGTTTTTTTTCATCCCATTTCATATCCTGTACCTTTAAACTTATTCTTTCTTTTACTTCTTCCATCCATTTAGCATCTTTATGCTCCACAGGATCTTCATAGATACTTCTCCAAAATGTATCTACTTCCTCTTTTTTTGGCAGTCTTTCCATTTCTTTTACCTTATTTCTCAATTCTCTGTAAAACTTTTTTGGGTTGTCAATAAATTGCTTATTTTGTGCTTTTCCCTTATATTTATTTTCCTATCTTCTAAGTCTTTCCGCCTGTTGTGAAATTTTTAGTTTATGTCCAATAGTGCATAATAGATCCTGGTCTGTTCTAATACTGCACATTGTTTTTATCACATCTGTCTTTCGTAGTATTTTTGTTGATTTATTCCCTCTTCTATAATCTTCTAACAATGACACTTCTTGTCTTAGCTGCTTTATAGTTTTGTCTGTTCGATATTTCCATGATGGTATTCACTTATTTGTTTTCCCTTGCTACTCTGTGTTCCTGTATTAGAACTTTATCAGTTATTAATTTAGCAGCACAGTAATATATTCTGTTTACTTCCGTTATATCACATGGATCTCTATGGACAGTCCTAATTACTGTGTTCATTTGTTTTTCAAGCTTCTGACTTTGGGGGTTTTATTAAGCTTTTGCAGTCTATTTCTCTCATTGATCTTGATATATCTGTCTCTGTCTATTAAATCAAGCAACTCTTCTCTTAACTCATTTAATTCCATACTGAGGGCACATCCCTTGTTTTCTGTTTCCTGCAGGCATTCTATAGAAAGTTCTACAGCATCTTCCTGTGGCACATTCTCTTCAATTTCATCCTATGTCGTCTGTTGTTCTGTCGTATAAGAACTCAATTTCATCCTATGTCGTCTGTTGTTCTGTCGTATAAGAACTCATTGGCCTATCACTCGTCAACATTGACTGCATCAGAGTTTCCACAGTTTCTTGATCTTTTCCTTGCTGTCTAGCTTCAAGTGAATGTTTATACTGGTTTCCTCTGGAAGGCTCCAAAATATCTTGATATGGCACCTGACCAATTGCTTTCTGTTCCACTGGTTTCCCCTTAATTTGAATATCCATTGCTCTATCATGTTGTGGTGCTTTCTGTATTCGATTAACTACATTGAATCCTTCTCTTTGCAGCTGTTACATAACCTCAGTTTCTGTTTCTTTTACTGATCTCTTTTTCTGCTTTTCCTCTTAGTCTTATTTTTTGTATTGTAAAGTTTTCCACATCTGGATTCCTATCCCTATATTTTTCTTCAAATATCTTTGGTGTTGCTCTTTTTGCATTGGTTAGTTTTGCTTTCTCCTTTGCATAAATATTAGACCATATTAAATCTCTTTTCCTTTCCCCTGTCCATATTTCTTCTTCACATGTCTCCTGATCTTCTTGCTTTTCCTTATTCTGAGGACTCACTCCATCATGCTGTGATGTAATATGTTTAAGACCTTCTACATTAAATCCTTCACTTTGCAGGCACTCATAACTTCGTCTGTTTCTTTAACTTCTGTTTTACTAATCGTCTTTTCTACATTACATCTTTGTGCTAGTAATCTTTTATTGTGAAATTTTCCATATCTGGATGCCTTTGCCTGTATTTCTCTTCGAATATCATTAAGACTGCCTTCTCTATATTAGTTAACTTGGCTTTCTCCTTTGCATAAGTATTGCATCATGTCAAATCTCTTTCTTTCCCATGTCCATATTCCTTTTTGTATTTTCAAATATCTCTAGGTTTTGTTGTTTATATTTTCTGACTTCCTCAGATGCTTCTTTTTCCAAACAGATCAAAATTTCTTGATCTGTGTACTGTTTTTCAAAACTCTGTTGTATTGATGAACGTAAATTTTTATTTGAAGCTTCCGACAGTTTTTCCTGCGGAAGTATTTTTCTTACCTTTAATTTCTCTCAATCATTTTGTATATCTTGTGTCTGGAAATTCTGGGCTTTTTACACAATAGTAACAATACATAATTTCATTCTTGTCCTCAGTAGTCCACTCTATCATCTTTATGGCTCTCCTTTGGCCAATCAAAAATCCTCCCCCTGAGCCCGACCTGGCCTCATTGAGGGAATGTTTCTGTATTTTGAGGATTCTACACTGTCTTTTTTTTTTTCCAGTCCTGGCACCAGTGCGCCTTCCAGGATTGTGTACTTTTTTTATCCTGGGTCTTGTGCACCCAGTTATCTTTTTTTATTTTTGATTTACTTCTGTCCATGATATATACTATATAAATACAGTAATCAGTGTCGCCTTTGTGAGATTTTGTGAAAAACAGGGTCCACCTTGCGAAGGTACTCACCAAGACTTGAGGATGAATTCAGTTTCTGCACTACTACTGTCCTTTGTTTGCTGACTTTTCATCTCTCCATCAGGACCTTCCATGAGACACTCCTTATGTCCTGCCATGCGATTCTTCTGACCAACAGTATTGATGTCCTAGACCACTGACCAAGTAGCATTGCTGTCCTAGACTACTGTGTCCCACAAGTGATCCTGTAGACAGTGGTGGACATTCTTTCCACCAGCAGGTACTTATGTGTTGAGTATCTGTTTCATAACATCATTCTCAGCTCAGCTCAGCTCAGCTAAAGTTATCTAACCTCTCCTTCTGCAGCCTGTGGAGGTCCAGAATGACTACAGCAGAGCTAGTAAGGGAGATGGCTAAGAAAGGTCCTTGGTATCACATTGGGACAGAGGAAGGACAACAAGGAGACATGGTGGTGGAATGAGGAAGTATAGAAGAGTATACAGGCAAAGAGGTTGGCAAAGAAGTGGGATTGTCAGAGAGATGAAAGTAGACAGGAGTATAAGGAGATTAGGTATATGGCAAAGAGAGAGGTGGCAAATGCTAAGGATAAGGCATATGAAGAGTTGTATGAATGGTTGGACATTAAGGAGGGAGAAAAGGACCTGTACAGATTGGCTAGACAGAGGGACCGAGCTAGAAAAGATGTGCAGCAGGTAAAGGTGATAAAGGATAATGAGGGAAATATACTCACAAGCGAGGAGAGTGTGTTGAGGAGATGGAAAGAGTACTTTGAGGGGTTGATGAATGAAGAGAATGAGAGGGAGAGAAGGTTGGATGATGTAGGGGTATGTGAATCATGAAGTACAATGGATTAGCAAGGAGGAAGTAAGGATAGCTATGAAGAGAATGAAGAATGGAAAGGCTGTTGGCCCAGATGACATACCTGTGGAAGCATGGAGGTGTTTAGGTGAAATGGTAGTGGAGTTTTTAACCAGATTGTTTAATGAAATCTTCGAGAGTGAGAGGATGCCTGAGGAATGGAGAAAGTGTTTTGGTACCGATTTTTAAGAATAAGGGTGATGTGCAGAGCTGTAGGAACTACAGAGGGATTAAATTGATCAGTCACAGCATGGAGTTATGGGAAAGAGTAGTGGAAACTAGGTTAAGAAGGGATGTGATGATTAGTGAACAGCAGTATGGTTTCATGCCGGGAAAGAGCACTACAGATGCGATGTTTGCTCTGAGAGTGTTGATAGAGAAGTACAGAGAATGTCAGAAGGAGTTGCATTGTGTTTTTGTAGACTTGGAGAAAGCATATGACAGGGTGCCTAGAGAGAAGTTGTGGTATTGTATGAGGAAGTCAGGAGTGTCAGAGAAGTATGTAAAAGTGGTACAGGATATGTACGAGGGTAGTGTGACAGCAGTGAGGTCTGTGGTGGCAGTGACGGGTGCGTTTAAGGTGGAGGTGGGGTTACATCAAGGATCAGCTCTGAGCCCTTTCTTATTTG